>NW_027507791.1:148469402-148629113 GCF_037356315.1 Lithobates pipiens
ATTTTAAACATACACAAACCTTTTTACTTTATCAATATATATACAAATTATTTCTTAATAATCTCTTACTCAAGAAACATTGTAATATAAAAACTTATATTTTTAGCTAGAACAAAGACACTTTTTATCATGAATTAACTTCCTTTCTCAACTGAAAATGTATAGAGAAGCCATTTTCTTTCACAACATCTGCAACCAATTTTGACTTCACGAGGCAACACAAACACCATTTTCCTTTCTCTTTTAAACTCAAAAAGGAGAATACTTTGTAACAGCAAAAATTGTGCTTCTTACATCCATTAAAAATAACTGGAACAACATCAACCCAAATATTTCCTATGTCCAACAACATTTATTTTCAATCCTAGATTTAATTGTCCGATACATCCTCACAATAATACCTGCAGACTGTAGATAATATGATACATGAAATCTCTGTTCTATTCCCAAGATTTTACACATCCTCTGTCACTACTGAGGTTTGTTGATATACCCCAAACTAGAAAAACATGATTAATCAACATCTAAACAATAGTTAAAGCATCATCATTAGTGAATCCCACCTGTAGGTGTTGTGATATATGAAACACAAAAATCCTTTTTAGTCATGACACAAACTTATGGTCTAATGACCAAAATAATAACTTTGTGACACCCGATGAGAAATAAAAAGCGACTTGTCCTTTTTGTTCCTCTGAAATTAAAGGAATCTGTGTGTCTATTTTCTTCACAACATAAATTGAGACCATTTCAGGTTGAACTACTAATTCTCCATACAAATCTATTTTCTTAACTAATGAATCTGTCTGTAGTCCTACTGCCTACAGATAACTCACTATCATCTTTTTATGTGCTGGATTTTTTACAATAGCATATGCAAGAGGATTACTCTCTGCAAGGTCAAAAACTGCTTCTAATGTCTCTTTCTGCACAAGAGTCTTATTGGATGAATCCACAAAACCTCTACGTTTCCAAATAGGTAAGTAATCAGTGAGAGAACGTACAACATATGAACTATCACTATAAATCACTAGTGAACCTCTCTTCTCTTCCTTGTCAATAGTCAATGCAGTTTTTACTGCTTCAAGTTCTGCTCGTTGAGCTGAAAAATGTCCTGGCAACTTGTGTTGTATGGCAAGATTACGTTTTGGATACCAAATTGAATACCTACTGCAATAATTGCCTGACATACAATATCTTGAACCATCAACAAATACAGGCTCATCAATTTTTTCTGCTTTCTTAAACATAATGTATTCATTCAGTTGCTAATTGAGTACCATGCTGAAAATGTATTCGGTTACTGAATACAAAACTATTCTTTTACCCTTCTTTTCAAGTGAACTAAACCTTTCAATGTTCAGCTTGAGCAAAACTAAAATAAAAACGTAATAATCATGACAATGAAACATTGATAAAAAATAATAATCCAATGGATTATCCTTGAAAATATTAAAATTATATCAAAGTCCTCAATAATATTCCAAACGTCAAAACCAAATCTTTTTAAACTCAAATCAATAACTTTATTCATAGCCAGTAAACATCAACCAGAAAATTCTTACCATATCTGCAGTTAATTTTAAAGACTGCTAACTGTTTTCAGAGTGTTATATGCTACATAATGAAACCTTTCCAGTCTTAATGGACTATTTTCAGTTTGCAATCTTTGCCTTTGGGTCTTAGAATGGAAATAAATTTGATTATTATGACCTCTATACCTCAGATTACTGCACCAACGTACAGAATAAACCTCATGATGCCTGGGCAAAGTTTTCGGATAATACAACCTCTTTTGTATATCATTATTATTATTATTAGCCAACAAACAAATCCTAGATATGTGACATTCTCGTTTAAAATTTGCTCTTTTTGTATAAACTTTCCTCTGAGCATATGGCGATGAAAATTTACATTTCTGCTTAATATCAGTATTATTGAAGTCAACTGACTTCCCACTCTCATTGTCTGAGGAAATATTAACATTTGACTCATCATAAGACATGCCGCTCACGTCTGCCTTTGTCACATGTTCACCATCCTCCATTTTTAAGCACTGAGCATGTGCAATCTTTTCCTGAGTCAAAAAAGCAATTTGACTTTCATTTTCTTTAAGCTATTGCAATAACGCATTCATTTTATGTTCCAATTCAACTTTTTCAGTCAATAATTGTTCAGTATATTTCTTCTCCTGCCTTGCTGCAATTTCTATTGCATTCTCTAAATGCTCAATATACGTACAAAAAGTTTCACAATTTGAACAACTAGGTTCAAAAAGTACATTTTCCTGTGTATTTTCATTTTGACTTTGTTTTCCTGGCATATCAAACACCATAGTATTATAAATTTTAACAAGCTTCATTACATTATGTACTTTTTTCTTTGTTTTAACTAATGAGAATCTATCCTTCTCAATGTCAGCATTTGCCTGAAAGCATTGATCATACATTGATTTCCATAAAACAGCATCAGAGACCTGTTTCGATAAACCTTTAAATTCTAATGTACTTTCATCAGCTAAAACATCTACAAATTCCATATTACTTTTCTACTCACCAAATATAAAACTCGTCAGTTTCCCCGCTGTACTCGAAATTCAAGTCTGTCAAGACTTCTGTATATCCGAAATTCTCCGGTCTTTCACAATCAATCGATCAAATTTTCTTCTAGGTTCTTTGCAATCTTTGCGAAGTTAATTTCTGTTTATCACTTCTTTCCCCTCTGATCAAAGGATGGAAGTTGAAAAAAAACTTCCGACTTATGATTGACTGGATGGCTGAGCCAATGTAAAAAATGCTCGCAATGTAAAAATATTTCAAATGTCTTATATATATCTCTTATATATATATGGTGAGACCGATTGAGATTGTGAGACGAATTTCCTTAATTAGTTCTGAGTCAGCGTAATTCAAAAATGTGTATTTATTTGCACACATTTAAATAGAAAAGAATACTTACAAAAATAGTACAATGATAATCATTAGTATCTTTAAAAAATGTTTCTTCAAATTAATGTGTGCTCTATTATCTAAAATGGCGGAATAACCCTTTGTATGCTGAATGTAGCTGAGATGTTCCTTCTAGGCTGCAGAACTTCAAGAGGAAGTCAAACCTCCAATCTTTTGATTATATCAACCAAGCTTCGAATTTTCGCTCCGAAAGATAACTCCTCCTTTACAAAAGTGTGGGCTAATGAGTGGTTACTATAGCAATCTAAAATCTGTCTAGTAATGACAGGATGTAGGGGGAAGGAAAAGCTTCAGACTTTAAACAAAATTTTACTTACATACATAGTTCTCTAAAAAGCATATATATAAGATACAATATTCATCAAAATCCTGACAGGTTTTAAATGATGACTTTTTCAATTATCGCAAGTCATAACATAGAATTAATTGACTCAAAGTTTTCTTTCACACAGTATGGAATATTCGTATTCTAAATAAAGTATAATAAAGCCAATTAAAATTTAGATATTAAGAATATAACACTGTCCTTACCCTTGGCTTTACCCGTGACCTCACTGGAGGAGTTTATCCCCTGGGAGCTAGGGGCATTGCTCTTCTCCAGCAATGCTGGTCCCCGACTGATTTACCCAATATCAGGCAACAGGGCATCGTTATTGGGGTGTTCCAGCCCAGGACCAGCCTCCCTGACTCTTTCCCCCTCTACCCTTCTTGAGAGTCACTCATCTACTCTGGTGCCTGCACCTTTTTGTCTCCACCCCCCTCTGTGTTAGCGCCAGCCAGCACCTGCTGGGTACGATTACAACTCTCCTTCAGTATGGAGAGTCTTCTCAGTGTTGCCAGCTGCTTCCCTAGATTCAGGACTAGGGATGAGTTGAACATCTCTGGTTCAACTCATGCGAGTAGAACATGCGAACAGACCAAAAATTTGTGCGAACACACAAACCCCGTTAAAGTCTATGGGACTCAAACGTGAAAAATAAAAAGTGCAAATTATAAAGGCTAATATGCAAGTTATTGTCCTAAAAAGTTTTTGGGGACCTGGGTCCTGCCACAGGGGATATGTATCAATGCAAAAAAAAAAATTTTAAAAATGTCTGCTTTTTCGGGAGCAGTGATTTTAATAATGCTTAAAGTGAAATAATAAAAGTGAAATATTCCTTTAAATATCATACTTGGGGGGTGTCTATAATATACCTGTAAAGTGGCACGTGTTTCTCGTGTTTAGAACAGTCCCTGCACAAAATGATATTTCTAAAGTAAAAAAAGTAATATAAAACTGCTTGCGGCTGTAATGTAATGTTGCCCCCTAGCCCATTATACACTGAACAGCAGCATTATACAGGTGGTCTCCGGGTTAAACAAGATAGGGACTGTAGGTTTGCTCTTAAGTTTAATCTATTTGTAATTTGGAACAGGTACATTTTTTTAAGTGTAGCTCCAGCCAAAAAAATCTATTTAAAAGCTTTTTGGATAACATAGGGAAGGGTTATCACCCCTGTAACATTTGTTTTGCTGTCTGTGCCCCTGTTCAGAAGATTTCACCTCACTTTCTGTCCCAATGACAATTAGATTTTGTAAATGTTGGGTTGTTGTAGAACACAAGGATTGGTGATAAAGCATCAGTGGAGACACCTTTTTCCCATATTAACTCGTACAAGAGAGAATTTCCCTTCCTGGGGGTAGATTTCCTCTCACTTCCTATTGTCTCTTTACGTTTTTAAGTAAGAGTTGTTTGTAAGTCGGATGTTTTAAAGTAGGGGACCTACTGTATATACTATACGGCCTGCCCTATTATACTCAGCAGAAAATTGGGCCTTAGGTGTTTGTGGTACCAGAACACTGTAAGCCCTCACAGTTACTCTTGGTGGGTGCTGGAACGGGCCCTTCTGTGAAATATTATATCAAGAATTGTAATTACAGGGGCAGAAAAATTGGGCCTGTAGTGGCACAACACTGTAAAGCCTCCCAGATACTCTAGTTGAGCGCAGGATCGACCCCTCCTGTGAAATATTACAGTAAAAATTTTATTACACGCCCCCTGTTAAACAGGATAAATAGGATTAAATAGGATTTTTATACTATATAGCGTAAAATCCTTTTTCTATTAAGTTCATTGACGGACACAGTTCCAGTAATCTTGACCGTAAGGTTATTACTCCACCTTCAGGAGAGGACTAGGCAGAACATGTAATACTTTTAAAAAACAACAGAACTTTACAGTTCCGCCCAGGGGGCGGTCCCTCTGGTAATAACCCCTCACCCGGCTTCTTGCAGTTCAGTACATCAACAAGCAGTATAACGTAAACCAATACGAGGGGAGGGTGCTGTGTCGGTCAATGAACGTCAGAGAAAAGGATTTTACGGTGAGTACGTCCCCAAGCAGTGCCATAATGAGGGGTGGGAACAGCAAAATAAGTTCACCCACAACCAGCGGTGCTCCCTAACAGGGGAGTCCCCATCAGAACTTGCGGACAACAAATGCAGCAAGTGCATTAATATTCAAAAGTAACTTTTTCTTAACAGAAGAAAGAGTGTAAAATTGCAACATTACACCCAAGGATCTCTTGTCCTGGATATGAACCTCGGCACCTTCCGATTGAGTCGGGAGGCCAGGAGATCCACGTCTGGTGTGTCCCACCGCAGGTACAGAAGCTTGAATACCTCCGGATGTAACGACCATTCTACTGGGTCCAGCATTTGACGACTTAGTCCATCTGCCAGTTTTCTACTCCAGGGATGTAAATGGCCAACAGGGCTGGTACATGTTGCTCTGCCCACCGAAGGATTTGAGGGACCTCCGGTGCTGCAGCCAAGCTTCTTGTTCCTCCTTGATGGTTGACATATGCCACTGCCGTAGCATTGTCGGACTGGATCCTGATTGGACGCCCTCTTAGTCTCATCAACCATGTGGAGAGGCATAGCCTGATCTCACGGAGCTCGAGCACACTGGCCCTGGGTCGACTGTACTCCAAGTACTCCACCCCAGCCGGTCAGGCTGGCGTCCGTTGTGATCACTGTCCAATTTCGAGGTAGAAACAACTTCCCAGGCCCAAGTGCCGAGGATCTCAGCCCCCAGAGCAGGGAGTCCCTGACTGACTGGCTCACCCGAATCTGCCTATCCAAGGATAACGGAGATTTGTTCCATTTTGTCAGTATCTTCTTCTGCTAGACTCTGGTGTGAAACTGGGCGTACGGTACCGCCTCAAAGGAGGCCACCATGAGGCCCAGAACTCGCATGCAGAAGCGCAACGACGACCCCCTGCGGTTCATCAAAAGCTTCACCACAGCTCTGAGAGTCTGCAATTTGTCTGAAGGGAGAAACACTCTCACTTCCACGAAGTCCAGCAGTAAGCCTAGGTACTGCAGGCGCTGAGTTGGCACAAGCACTGACTTCTTTAGGTTCAACAGCCACCCAAATTCCTGCAGGGTTTGCATGGTGATCGCCACATCATCCTTTAATGCTGAGGTGGAAGCTGCTCTCAGGAGGAGATCGTCTAGGTAACCCACGATTGAATCCAATACCTTGGTAAAGACTCAGGGTACTGAAGCCAAGCCAAAGGGGAGAGCCACAAACTGGTAGTGGGCTTCCCCTACTGCAAATCGCAGAAACCTCTGATGCCTGAGGCATATGTGTATGTGCGGGTATGCATCAGGGATGTCCTAGGACGCCAGGGAGTCCCCCTGATGGAGTGCAGCGACAACTGAGTGAACCGATTCCATTCTGAACCTCTGTACTTTTACAAATCAATTGAGGGCTTTCAGGTCCAAGATTGGACGTACCCTTCCTTTTTGGGGACTACAGATTTGAATAGAACCCCTGAAACCTTTCCGTTTCCGGAACAGGCACTATCACCCCCTGGCTTAGCAGGTCCCTTACTGCCCCAACAGGGCCTCCCAGCGAGCCGGGAGTAAGGGTACACTGGAGGGAAAGAATCTGTTTGGTGGCCAAGAGAGGAACTCTATCTTGTAGCCCGATGAAATAAGTTTGTAGACCCATTAGTCAAACAATTGGCTGAGAGGCCCACCGGGCTGCAAACTCCCGAAGGTGACCCTCCACCCGAGTGACGGGCAGGGGCAAACCTTCATGCGGAAGCATTTTTCAAAATGGCCGTCCTGTATAAGGAACAATCACAGGGAAAATGGGCGCCGACCATGCTTTCCATAGAGACACACAGAAAATGGCCGACAAGCAACTGTAAACAGTGAATGAACAGAGATAATGGCAGCAGAACAGCGCTATGGTGACAGCACATGCAGAGCCTCCAGACACCCAACGGAGAGCCCACAGACACCCAGGGACACAGACAACCAGCGCAGCCCCCAATCCAAGGTCAGAACCCCCTGGAGGACCCCTGGCTCAGGTACACACACCACTAAGCAGCCCAGCCATGCAGCATCCCCCACGGGGGGTGGGGGGTATAGGGACAGGGAGAGAAGAGAGGGAGGAGAGGGACCCCCTAATCGACCTCCCAGGGAATGCCCAGCTGCTCAATCCCGCTGAGGCAGGATGAGCTGTACTTACCATTCGGACAAGCTGGGGACATCCCATCACAGACGCACTCCCGAGCATGTGTGTGCCCCGGAGAGTTGCGCTCACCGGCCGCCCCTGGAGCCTGAGGGGCATGTCGTGGCTGACCCAGAGCGTAGCTAGAGTCTGCACACGCTCGATGGCCAGGCTGAGGAGACTACAAGGATCTAGATTATCCAGCCTGTCACCCAGTCGGCTGTTGATAGCAGATCACAGAATCTTAAAATCTTGCACAAAAGGCAAAAATCCAGAGATCCCCAGAATCGATGGTCCCGCAGGGAGCCTAGGTCCTTCTCCTTCACTGGGCAGAAAAAAAAACTGAGCTGCGCGAGATTGACACATTGCCCCGTTAATTTATCATATTGGCATGTTACATCTTTTCTCCTGGTGACTCCCTCCTGCACTTATACTTTGGCTCAGTTAGAACTTAACACTTCCAATATGGACTGACCAGCATCACTCTGAATAATGCATTGAGTCAGATGACAGATGACAAAGTCACAGGCCACTTGCTGTCTTGCTGCCACTTGCTCAACAGCTTTCCAAATAACCGTTCTCCTTTATTATGACGCATTTGAAGGTTTTTATACACATGATTACGTAGGTATCACATTAATATTACAATTGTACATTTATGGTAACATAGGGCGTTACATAGGCAGGCTAATTCTATTCAGGACTCGAAAGAATGCAAAACATGTACTGAAAACATTGTTACTGCCGTGTGCACAGTGAGGGCATCGTGCAATACATATAAAATAGAATACAATTATATACAGAACCTACAAATTTCCATTACATTGTCATTCATGACCCTTGCTGTCTTTCCTCCATCAAGTCCTGGAATTTGTGCATCACTGCAGTCCTTGGATATACAATGTGTTCACGGAATAGCACTACTGAGTTGCACTCCCTTTGCTCACTCCCAAACAGTCCATGTTACTCACAGAAAGCCGATTCCCAGTTTTCTCCGTCCTCTTGACTCTTACTACCACCTCCGTTTAGGTCCGGTGTATCCCTGCATGGGACGCCTGGTTTTTGTTAGATCTTTTATTTTTTTCAATGTTTTTATTGATTATTATTGATAAAACAAAAATTGCATGTTACATACACATAGTAAAGCATACATCTGAATATCATTGTAATCATGAAATACAGAATTTGAAAATAAAGCAACAATATGAATTGATATTTGGCATAAGGTAGAAATGCATAGATCAATAAAATAAAAATTAAACAAAAAAAAAACCACACTTGTAAATATCTATCATATAGATGAAATTACTCCAAGCTGGATAAAACTGATTTAAACAACACATGCGTATATATGGAGTCATATTAGTCACAATACCTACATCTCATAAGAAACCAAAAAAAGGTGTAACAAACTAGAGTAACAATGAATCTGTAAATTCCATATTATCTCACGCACCCCAATGGGATCAAACTGTGCGCAAAAATAATTTGAGTCCTAACATCAGACTATATATAAGGTAGTGGTCTGTATGGCTTTAAAGCGGAGGTCCACCCTAAAATGGACCTTCCGCTCATCGGATTCCTCCCCCCCTCCGGCGCCACAATTGGCACCTTTCAGGGGGGAGGGGGGTGCAGTTACCTGGATAATCCAGGTAACTGTACCCACTTCCGGGCTAGCTCTCTGCGGAAAGGGGCGTACATTACGCCCCTTTCCGCAAGTGCCCGTCCCCTTCTGCAAGTGCCCCACTGCCTGCTGGGAAACACACAGATCCCAGAGGCAGCGGGGACTGTCCTCATTGCGCAGCGCGGCTCGCGCATGCGCAGTAGGGAACCGGAAAATGAAGCCGAAAGGCTCCATTTCCTGATTCCCATACCCAAGATGGCGGCGGCAGCACTCGAGTGTCGATCTAGAGATCGGCTTCGGGTGCCGACATCGCGGGCGCGCTGGACAGGTAAGTGTCACTATTTTAAAAGTCAGCAGCTGCAGTATTTGTAGCTGCTGACTTTAAAAAAAAAAAAAAAAACGCGGAGTCCCGGCGGACTCCCGCTTTAATCTGAGCTACAACCAACATGGTTGTCTACTTTATAAGGGATTAGTATCCAGAATTGAGTACAAGCTGCTATATAAAAGCAGTGAAATGTAATTTATTCTATTATATTAAGTTGGGGTCCCAAGGTCAAGCTAAACAGGGACAGATATTAGGGTGTTATATGTAGTCGAGCACTTAAAATGTGACCAACATGACCACGTTTTATGAAATTTAATATGGGTATCTTTCGCTTGAGAGATCAAGCCCTCCATTTCAGCTATTTTCTCTATTCTGCGGAGCCATTCAGAATTAGTGGGGGGAGAGGAAGAACGCAATGAACGGGGACGCAAAGCTTTGCTGCATTTATAAGATGTAATGTGAGGGATCCCACCATATGTGGAGAAGAGAACCGTGCGCTAGATTACATCTCCAACATGTGGGAGGGATAGTAGAATGAAATTTGTAAATTCGGTCAGGCGTTCTATCCCATCTAGAGTATAATTTGTATACATTTTCTTGAGCGGTAACATTTAGGGAGCCTGAATGTATGTGTGTATATATGTTTTGCCAGTCCTCGTGTGTTAAATCCAATGACAGTTCTCCTACCCATTTCTTACATGTGGTGTCATTTGAGAAAGAAGCATCTGGGAACATTAAAGAATAGGTAAATTAAATTTGAGGGTCTGTTTTGGAGCATACGTTTTTGAACGGCGTATGGTCTCTATACCACAGAGATTGGGAGTTAGAGCTTTGCAAAAAATGTCTTATTTGAAGGTATTTAACCGGTTCCCAACCAGCGCACTCCGAGGTACGACGGCAGAATGGCATGGGCAGGCATATTGGCATACAGGTATGTCCAATCTTCAATGCCGCCATGCCATCGCGAGCACGCCGCCGGCGACACGCTTGCGTGCCGGTCGGGACCCCCGTGAGTCCGGTCGTGGGTCCCGCGGACTCGATTGCCGCGGGCATACCCACGATCGTCTCACGGGATGGCTGAATGGAGGAAATGCCGTGTAAACAGCATTTCTCCATTCTGCCTAGCAACTAGTGATGCTGATCTCTGCTCCATGTGATTGGAGCAAAGATCAGTGTTCACTAAATGAAAGCCCAACCCCCCCACAGTTAGTAACACACCCCTAGGAACACTTAACCCCTACACTGCCACCCACTGGTTAACCCCTTCACTGCCAGTGTCATTTACACAGGAATCACTGCATTTATATAGCAGTGATTACTGTATAAATGACAATGGTCCCAAAAATGTGTCAAAAATGTCCGATGTGTCCGCCACAATTTCGCAGTCACAATAAAAATCGCTGATCGCCGCCATTACTAGTAAAAAAATAAATAATAAAAAATGATTAAAAAAAAATGCCATAAAACTATCCCTATTTTGTAAACGCTATAACTTTTGCGCAAACCAATCAATAATCGCTTTAATAAATTTTTTTACCAAAAATATGTAGAAGAATACGTATCGGCCTAAACAGAGGGAAAAAAATGTTTTTTTATATATTTTTGGGGGATATTTATTATAACAAAAAGTAAAAAATAATGCGTTTTTTTTCAAAATTGTCGCTCTATTTTTGTTTATAGAGCAAAAAATAAAAACCGCAGAGGTGATCAAATACCATCAAAAGAAAGCTCTATTTGTGGGAAAAAAGGGACATCAATTTTGTTTGGGAGCCACGTCGCACGACTGCGCAATTGTCAGTTAAAGCGACGCAGTGCCGAATCGCAAAAAGTGGTCTGGTCTTTGACCAGCAAAATGGTCCAGTCTGTAAGTGGTTAAAGAAAAGAATCTTCATTCTAGGGAAATGAGCTAAAATTTCTTGAAAAGATAATATCTGACCATTGTGATAGAAGGATTTAGCTCTCATGGGTTCCACTGCAGATATGTCAGCATTGGATTTAGGCGAAAATACCAGGAAGGAAGTCCGGATTCTGGTCAATTGGGGTTAGTGGGCCCGGAACTGAGGCAATGTGTAGCTTCTTGCGAACCGAATGGAAGATTTGTAACGTGGGAGCTATTAGAGGATGTGATCTGAACTCATGTGTTAATTTTTGTGGATTGATCCATGGTAAATAAAACATTGGTAAATGGAGGACAGCTTCTTCGATACCTATCCAGGCCTTTGTCTTGTGATGTAAATGCCAATCTAATATTCTAGTCAGATGACAAGCCCAGTAATGCTTTTGAATATCCGGAAGACCTATTCCCCCCTTCAATTTTGGGGACACTAGCTTACCCCATTTGACCCGTGATGGTTTCTCTGCCCAGATAAATTTTAAACATAATCTTTTGTATGTGGAGAAGAAAGCTGGCGGTAGTTTTATAGGAATTGTTTGGAGTAAATATAAGAGTCTAGGGAGTACATTCATTTTTATAATCGCTGCCCTACCAAACCAGGAAAAATTGCCTTTGTTCTAGTCTTGAAGGTTCTTCTGTATGGTTTTTAAAATGGGGGCAAAATTTTTATTGTAAAGATCAGTTAGTTTTGATGGTAATTGTATCCCTAGGTAGGTTATGGCTGATGCATCCCAGCCAAACAGGAAATTGGACTGACATTGCGATACAATGGAATCTGACAGAGAAATGTTGAGTGCTTTCGATTTGGATAAATTTATTTGGAGGTTGGAGATTTTTTTGAAAAGGTCAAAATCCTTCAATAAGTTTGGAATTGTTATGATGGGATCAGTAAGAAAAAGAAGAATATCATCGGCGTAAGCCGCTAATTTGTAATGAGTATTTGCTATTTCAACTCCTTTAATATCTCTGTTGGCTCTAATTTTGCTTAGAATGGGTTTCATGGTTAGTATAAATATAAGGGGGGATAAGGGACAACCCTGTCTAGTTCCATTCGACACAGAGAAAGCATCCAACAGAAGACCATTAACTCAGATTTTTGCTGTTGGGGACAAATATAAGGTTAAGATATAGTTCATCATGCGTTCCTTGAAACCTATTTTGCGCAAGACTTCCGTCATATAGTCCCTGGCCACTCTGTCGAACGCTTTCTCCACATCGAGGGAAAGGAAAAATGCAGGGGTGTTGGAAGATGTCAGCCAATGATGAATATTGAGTGCCTTCAAGATATTGTCCCTAGCTTCTCTGCCTGGGACAAATCCCTCTTGGTCCAGAGAAATCAAAGAGGACAGTAGAGGAAGTATACGATTAGCTAAAATTTTTGCATAACGTTTCACATCGACATATATTAAAGAAATGGGCCTGTAGTTAAAAAACTATAGATGAATCTTTATTTGGTTTTGGTATCATAAATATATGGGCTTCTAAAAGATCTTTATTTTTATCTGAGAGGGTATCTAGGGAATTAAAGGCCTCTAAGAACCTTGGTATGAGAACTTTAGTGAATGTTTTATAGTAACTAATCGGAAGGCCATCTGGGCCAGGGCTTTTGTTTGGCTTCATAATTTTGAGGGCTTCCAGCGTTTCTTCCCTGGTAAGAGGTTTATCTAAATCATCGGCCTCCACTTCAGTGATAGGGTGTGGACCATATTATGTAAGGAAATCTTGTATTAATCTTATCCTGTCCTTGTTTGAGCCTGTCTGCGAATGGGATTGTATGTTGTAAAGTTTAGAAAAAAATTGTTTATATATTTTATTCCCTTTGGGGTCCGTTATGTAATGAATGTATTGTATTTGCTTTTTTAGATTGAAGGGCTTTAGCTAGAAATTTGCTGGATTTATTCCCAAACTCATAGAAGGTTTTTTGTGATAAGGGCATATTTGCGACATATGGATTTCCCTAGTTCTTCTAGAAGTTCTTCCCTAGTTTTTAATAACTCTTGAAAAGTTTGATCAGCCAATGATTGTTTATGCTGTCTTTCCAGGGAATGAATTTTATCCGATAATTTGGATATCAGAGCTTGTTTAGCTTTTTGACATTGAGCATTTATGGAAATTAGTTCTCCCCGTATGACACACTTATGTGCCGCCCAAAGGGTAACCGGAGTAATTTCGGAGGAATCATTCTCCTGAAAATACTGCAACGAGCGATCATTTATACGCTTTACATTTACGGGATCCGTTAAAATAGAGCTATTCATTCGCCAGATTGATTGTCTAGTGTTGGATGTAAAAAATGTGATTGTGACAGAAATAGGGTGATGATCTGAAATTACCATTGGGTCAATTGTAGCTTGATGAAGTAGATCCAAATCCGGTTGTGATAAGAAGAAGTAGTCTATTCTTGTGTATCTACGATGCGGAGGGAAATAGAAAGTGAAATCTTTAGAGTTTGGGTTCAATGTGCACCAAGTATCGTGTAACTCCAGGTTAGATAGCTGTGTTTTTATTGCCCGAAGAGCCCTATGCGTGATAGAGGAGGCACCTGAGGATGTATCAAGTGAGGGGTTCAAGGCCAAATTGAAATCACCCCCGACGATGAGCATGCCTGCGTGAAATGTACTAAGGTTTTGTAAGGCTTCACGGAAACAAGGAACGTGTTGTTTGTTGGGGGCGTACAAATTAGCCTAAGTAACGAGTTTGTTATGGAATTTGCCTTTTAGAAAAATATATCTTGCATTAGTATCAATCAAAGTATCTTGGATCTGCAATGGGCATTTTTTAGATATCAGAATAGATACTCCCTTTGATTTGGAGTCTGGATTAGTGGCATGAAATACTGTTGAATACTCTGGATTGAAAAGTTTGGGGATATTATCTGATCTAAAATGTGTTTCTTGGAGGTATACAATGTCTGCTTTAGCTTTTCTTAGTAACATAAACAACTGAGATCTTTTTTCTGGAGTGTTAAGACCCCTTATGTTTAAAGAATATAGCTTGACCTGGGGAGGAGGGCAGTGCCTTCCTGCAAGAGACATTGTATGTTTTGATTAGTAGCTTTCTTTTTGGATTAACTTTGGCAATAGGGAAAAGGGGGAAGGGGAATAGACCAGGTTATGTGATAAGGCTAAGATGGTGTAATGTGGGGAAAGGTCTGAAGCAATAACCAAGCAGGTTATGGGATCTACCCAAGACCTGCATAAAATTAATCGGAGAAGTACAGAGCAAGGCCAGAGAAAGCCTACATAACACAGGCCAACTCTGGTCCAAGCTACTGTGTGGGGGTTGGATAAAACCTCACGGAGAACAGGAGAATGAGTGACATGGTAATCCGCTGTTATCAATGCCAAATGCCTATAAAGGTGTAAATATGAGAAACTAAGGAAAATTTGTGTTGATACCGGTCATGTATTTGGCATGGGTGTGGAAGTACAAAATATCTAATTATGATAATAGACCCAAGCAACTACATGAGTGACGCAATTCAGGACATGGTGTATGCGAGTAGAGACTTGTTTTGTGGAATCTGCAAATAAAATACTGAGATGTTCTCACATAAAAAAAAAAAAAAATTAAATTTATAAAGCATAGCAGTATCACGCCTATATAAACTTATACTTCTTTGGAAAGAACTAGAAACCACAGCTCTGAATCCTATTATATATAGAACAACTAACAGGAAATATTAGTGGGTGTATAGAATAGACGGTGTAAAATTAGAAATATTTGCCACACCAGAATGTCCTTACCAATATACCATTAATAAGGTGTCTTTGGTGTACTTTAACCTTAATATTAAAGATTATCTTAACCTAAGCCCACATACACACGGTCGGAGATTTTGGCAACCAAATCTGTTGGATTTTGCCCGTCGGATTTAGTCCGACGGATTGTGTCCGAAACTGTTGCATACACACGGTCGGGCCAAGTTGTCTGATTTCGCTGTTGCCAAGAACGCGGTGACGTAAGCCGTGTACGGCGGGACTAGAAAAAGGAAGTTCAGTACCACGTCCGGCACCCTTTGGGCTCCTTCTGCTGATCTCGTGTTTTAGTAGAAGTTTGGTGAAAGATGATTCGCGCTTTTCAGACTAGTGATTCAGATCGCTACTGCTCTTCAGTTTGTGCTTGTCTTTGCGTATCTGATAATCAGTGCGTGCAGTCATTAAGTATTTGCTTCTCATTGTGGACTCTATCTTGGTATAGTACGCTTTGAAAGACATTTTTTATTGTCTGCTTGCTTCTGCTATTCAGGTCGTCCTTTCAGGCCTTGCTGTTTAGCGTTGCTTTCTGGTGTCCGTTCTGACCAGCCGACCGTTTTCCAAACATGTTTCGTCTACGTACTCATCGTACAGTTTGTGCTGTGCAGGGGTTCTTACTTTGACTTTGACACAAGCCAAAGGGCTTGTGTCAAAGTCAAAGTAAGAACCCCTGCACAGCACAAACTGTATGATGAGTACATAGACGAAACATGTTTGGACGACCAAGAATTGGTTGCGCCAGCGTCACCAGTTCTCCCACATGCCTTTTCTCCGTGAGATCCGCGAGAATAATCCTGATCATTTCTGGATTATTCTCAGGATGACGGACCTCGTTTTTCACTGTCTGCTGGCTTTGCTGTCCCCTTATATCACCAGGCAGGATACCTGCATGCGGCAAGCCATCACTCCGGAGCAGAGGCTCATCGCCACGTTGCGCTACTTGGCGACAGGGAGAAGCCTTCAGGATCTCAAGTTCTCTACAGGCATCTCCCCCAAGGCTCTGGGGATCATTATTCCAGAGACCTGTTCTGCCATCATTCAGCTCCTGCAGAAGGACTATATTATGCTAAGTTTTATCCTTAAACATCACATTCCATGTATTTCATGATTGCTAATGTCTTGCATTTCTTTCCTCATTCCCTAATTACCATCATTGCAATATGCTCTAATTCATATGCTCTGCCCCTTTGTCCTCATGCAGATTTGCCTCACTAACTTCCCCACCATGCTCTTCTTGGCCCATAAAACTATAGTCTAGTCACTTGACAATGTCTTTTGTCAGCTCCATAGTATTGCTTTCCCCTAAACACCCCCTAAAATCTCTACAAATGTGATGTGTGTGCTTCAATTCATGCAAAGTGACCTTTTAAGTGTTTTTTGGAGTTGTGCCAAACTCATTAGGAACCCCCCTCTCCCCAACTGCTACCTCAGCTGATAGCAATCCTCTATCTGATGACTTGACCCAACCCAATACACACTCTAAATACCTTTTTCATGATAACATTTATGGACAAATTCAGCAAAGCATGTAGTGTAAGGGCCTGCCTCAATACTTTCAAATGTTATTTTGATTTTTTTAACACATTAATTTTCTTGCTATGTAATAGCAGAATGTCAAAATGTGCTTCCATTTTGTTATTCTGACACTTCTTACCTGTCCGGTGGGCTGCCAATAGTGTAACTAAGGAGGGGCTTCACAAAGTATCACACATTATTTAGGCATTCAGCTCTCAATCAAGTGGAGAGGGTTACCTATCATAAACACATCCCCCCTCATTTTTTATCAAGGGCCCATCAGATGGGGGGGTGGGGGGGTTATGACTCTCATAAGGGGACCTTATACTTTAGGCTTTAAATACTCAGTTAAAAAAATGTTATACTAATTTTGTCAAAAAATGTGGGTGTCTAATCTGCATGCAATGTTGATTTGTAAAATTACTAGTTTTTTTTCTTGTGTCACTACACAGTGTCCTTCAACGCAACAGGAATGGCAGACTGTGGCCTCCCACTTTGCCATTTTTATTAAAGTTGTGCCTTTTTCACCAACAGTGCAAACCCAAGTTCAGAGTGAGATGAGGGGACAGTCTCTTCTTCAGATAATCTTATTATGTTGTGGGTGTGCTACACACACACACACACACACACACCTTCTTTTTGTTAACTAATGTGTAGTGCATTACTGATCAAAATCATGCTCATTTTCAGCACCATGGCAGGAAAATGGCATGATTGTCCAAATTTACACCTCACTGTGGGTGCTTTTTACTAAAGGCACATCCACTATGCACTACAAGTGCACTGCAAAAGTACACCTGAAACTGCACTTGGAGTGCAAAGTGGAGTTGCCTTTATTAAATCACACTCCTTCTCAGCACAAACTCAAATTTCACTACAAATACATTTTAAGCCCAATGAAAAAGGAAGCCACACATTGTTGAGAATTCAACTTTTTAATACAAGCACATTCATATGTGCGTTTAGTAAAGGTTTTTACAACAAACCAAGATATTTTGGGTATCCAAAACCGAGTTTAATCATATTTATTTTTTACTTGTTTTTTTGTGTAAACAGGCATGTATCAAAGCGTAAAATACAGAACACAGGAACTTACAAAGTTCAACTTGGAAAAGTGAAGACAATATCAGACATGAGTATGTACAAACTGGGCTGATATTGCCTTCATCACATAGGGTGTGACCCCTGAAAAATACAAATTTGGAAGATGCACACAGTGTGTCAACATGTGCTAACTCCCATCATGGGGGATCAATGTACATGCTTTGGGGCTGCAACCCCTTCATCTCAGACACTTTACACAAAACATGTACATTGATCCCCCATGATGGGAGATAGCGCATGTTTACACACTCTGTGAATCTTCCAAATTTGGAATTATGCAAAATACAACATTTTTTACAAAAAAGCTAAAATAAACCCCTATCTAGTTTTTTCGTTTTCACACTCTCCCCAAAACATCAATGATGTTCTTCATTTTATTTTTAACATCAATGATGTTTTGTTGTACAATTTACAAATCCCTATTGCACCCCATTATCTCCCCGATCAAGATCTGGGCACTTTCACTGGTAAAACGGGAATCTTCCTCCACATCACCTAGAAAAAAAACAAACAAACATACCATGTAATCCAAATATGGTGATATACATTGATGAGCTTACCGGAAGCTGTGTTCTCCGACACTCACCTGTTGTGGTGACAATTTGGCCAACCTCCACAATCTCTCCTTCTTCCTCCTCCTCCTCCTGCTCCTGCTCCTCTGTTTCTTCTTTTGGAAGTTGCCCTTCTTTGGAAGGGGTGTGGTCCCTGGTGTCCTCATGGTCCCTGGGGTCCTCATACTTGCCGAGTCTTCTCTCCCCTATGAGAATGTAAACAAAGATTAATTAGCACACAGGGGGCAGAAATAAGAATCTGAAACATTGCTTGGAAGTGTTGTACAATTGTGTTTTTGGGCCGAGTTACAAGGTGAGAACATTATTGGGGACACTTTGTTAAGCTGGAATACTTCCCTGCAGAACGATGTTTCATACGAACGAACGAAACCATGACCTTGAAAGTGGCCATTTTAAAATGCACAACATGAAATCAAAGCACATGGAGCATGTATGCAAGCAAGATTAATCATATGAACACACGACAACTACTTACTTTTTTTAAGAACACGTTTGATCCTTAGGTACTGCTCGTGCTCCCTCAGTTTCAGGTCTGACCACCGTTTTCTCAGTTGATCCTTGGATCGGCATACCCCAAAATTCTTCAGAAGACTCTTCACATCTTTATTCATGATCTTGGACTTTCTGATATTTGGGTTTGGGTAAGGTCCATACTTCCCATCATAGTCGGTCCTGTTCAATATGTCGACCATCTCCAACATCTCTCCAAAAGACATATTTGAGGCCTTAAATCTTGTCTTCCTGGATCGGGACTTTTCAGGCTCCGGGCTTTCCTCACCCTCCTCCTCGTTAGTGGAACTATTATTGCGCACCTGCGTTCTCTCCGCCATGTGCTCTCCCCACTGCGCGGGAAGCGAAGGGGCAGGGAATAGTCTGGAAAGAACGTCAGGGGCGGGCGGAGTTTCACGCATGCGCACTGTATATAAAACGCCACACATGTGTATCGTCCGTACAATCTGGGAGGAGAGTGTGAGTCACGGACGCGGCGAACGTGGAAACGAAGGTAACATTTTTAACTTTGTGCTTCACTAGACTAGACTGCTTGTATCTAGGCCGCTGTTGGGACAAGATTAGGAGGGATTTTAATTGCATTATTAGTATTTGAGGGTTTGTCTTGTGTTGTGTCTTGCAGACAAAATGGACCCATTCAACAATGCCAACTTTATGGGGCTATTCCTCGAGCTCTACATGGAGATGCCCTGCCTGTGGCAGTTCCACAACAAGTTTTATTATGACAGATCAAAGAGGAACTCAGCACTGGAGAAACTGCTTGCTTTGGTGCAGATCAGGGTCCCCACGGCAGACATGTCATATCTGAATCGCAAAATTGTGGCCATGAAGCTTACATATTTCAGGGAGAGAAAGAAGCACCTGGAGTCCTTGAGAGCAGGAGATCCAGATTCTGTTTATTACCCCAGGATGGTGCACTTTGACAGGCTGCATTTTCTGGTAGACCAGGGGGTACCCAGGCCACCACTCAGGCCACCACTCTCCAGGCTTCCTCCAAGGCATCCTTCACCCCCAGCTGAGGCTTCCAATGTCCAACCTGGGCCTTCCAGGCAGCAACATGTGGTGGTGCCCAGCTTGAGACAGGTATTGCATTGTTGAACATATTTCTTGTGTTACATTTAATGATGTTAACTATATGTTCTTATTGATCAGTAAGTTGTGATTTATCAAAGTGGTTTACATCTCAATAGACAGTAGTGACCAAAAATGATTGGGACGGGAAAGAAAAATGCTGGTCTCAGAATGATAGTCTGTTCTATTTGGTAACATTCAATTAGCAAAAGCCAGGAGCACAAAATGGTGTGATTGATGATCAAAAAACTAAAACTATGTCTCCTTTTCATACACAGGAAGACCTCAGTCGGGGGGAGGCTGTGGCAGGTGGCAGCCAGGAGGTCGAACAACGCCCCCCTTCTCCTCCTCCTGCCCCAACTACAGGAGCACAGCCACAGCCTCGAAGGGTGCTTGGAGGGAAGTGCCTAAAGAAGACGAGTGAGTGATGGCCTGGGTTCAGTCTGGTCTGCCAGAAGATGCAGCCTCTTGAAGATCCACATCCTGGGGACATAAATGGCATCTGAATTTCCTGTTCTCTAGGACTTCGGGACCAGACTTCTCTCCCTGAGATATGTACTCCTCAGGCCACCAACTTTTTATATTCTAATTTGTTCATGTCTGCCCTGGGGGCCAAAGGCTGCACCAAAGTAACAAGTTTCTCCAGCGCTGCGTTCCTCTTTTTATTTTATTGCGACCAAAATAAAGGTTTTTTTTGTTTGATGAAATACTTGTGTATGTGTTTTCCTTCAAAAAGTACAGTTTATTTGTGAGCAGGCAGGTACATTTAAAAAAAAATAAGTGAAATGAATAACAAGGGGTACCAACACTAAACAACCTCCTGTAGATTAAAAAATAAAAACAAAATATCAAAAATACAATAATGTTGTGGTAAGTTTCCACACAAACACCCCAAAAAAGGAGAAATTAGCAAACTCTCTTTAAAGGATATTTTGAGGAATTAAAAAAAAAAACATTCAAAAAAGAATAAACAAAATCTAAAATTGTGTAGATGTGACGCAAACTAAAATTGTATTGCTGAAATGGTGAAAAAAGAGTAATGAAATACGTTCGGGAGAAGTGTATGTGACTATGAGTATCAAAAGAAGTTCATTCTTGCAGCATTGTAAAGAACAAGAGAATGGGAGGTGCACATGCGCGGGACTCCCGTAACGAAGCACTAAACGGGAGCTCCGCACCGCTCCGGCCCTCCGCGGCACATATCTCCGGCTTTAACCAGCGGACACCTCCAGGGAGACCCCCATCGTGCATCGGAAGATCCCGGGCACCTGCCTGCATGTCGGGAAAACCCGCCAGGAAGGACGTTAACCGTCAATTACACTTCGGCCTGACAGCCCCCCAGCCTTCCAAGATGGCGACCGCTACAACAACATGCGGTGAGAACATGATCCTAACAAGCACAGCAACCCCTGTGATGACTTCATCAGCGCCTGTGAGTAATCCACAGAACCCCTTCCCCTCTCCTGCATCCACAAAATCTCTCCTGGGCAGGCTGCAGTCTGAGAACCCATTCTCCCCGCTGTCTAATACTCCCAGCAGCATTACTGATTCACCACAAGCATCCCCCATTCAGCCCAATTACCCCCCTGACATGACCCAGCTTCTGAACAGTTTCTCTGACATGCTGGCTGTCGGACTGGCCCAGAATGCTGCACAGATCACATCTGCAATTAAAGCAGACATCCAGAGCTTGGGAGCCAGAATAGATGTCATTGAGCAGACAGTGGATAAAACTGCAGCCCGCACAAACCAGAACACTGCTTGTATACAGACACTTCAAGACCAGCTTGATACTGCCCTCTCAAAACTCTCCGATTTAGAAAACAGAAGCAGATGATATAACTTTCGTATCAGAGGGATTTCGGAATCGCAAGCGGACGTACATGATATTGTTAAAGCCCTGATTAAGGAAATTATTCCTGACATCCCGGACCAGAGGCTTGAATTGGACAGAGCCCATAGTCTTGCAACCCCCCTGCCAAGATGGCCTTAGCAGTTTGCATCAGAAATATGGAATATCTGAATGAGTGAGCATCTGAACAGACACCTGTTTGAAAGGCTTCTGGTACAGCTGATTGCAAAAGACCCTGGAGTGGATTCAGTATAACAGAGGTGGTGAGACTTGGATGTTATAAAACAAGTGGTGAAAGATCCTACACACATTTATTGGACTTTTGATCTACTAAAATCGTTTGTGGAGAAAGATTGCATCCAAGTATTCAGCTTGTCTGATGAACGAACGGCCGCCTGAGAACCTCATATATATATTGACACAGCAAATCTGAGTGAAATCCCCAGGGTATGGTAAGCCAGTGTGTCTGAGAATCATTCATTTTTGGTGCAAGGCACTTTTTATGGAACCGCTGAATATATGGAACTTTAAAACAGCCACAGTATTATAGGAAAGTCTGACATGTGTAACAAATAGTGCACTTTAAAAGGGAAGTAAACCCTTCCAAACAACTTGGACCTATAGGTAAGCCTAGATTAAGGCTTACCTGTAGGTCCAAGAAATATCTCCTAAACCTATATGGTTTAGGAGATATTTGCCCGAAAATGGGCACCGCTGTCTACGGCGCATGCGCCGTAGACAGCGGCGCGCATGCGCACTAAATGCGGCAAGTCCAAGAATGGATTTGCCAAATTTGTCGACTCCCGTGCGCATGCGCGGGAGTGACGTCATCGCGGCCTCGCCGTATGACAGCGGCGGAGCTGCGAGGCGCGACTCCCGTGCGCATGCGCGGGAGTGACGTCATCGCGGCTTCGCCGCTGTCATTGGTCGGAGCCTGCGAGACGCCACCAGCAAGATGGACGCGGCGGACTACAGGGATCAGCGGCGACTTCGCTGGCTCCTGTGTCAGGTAAGTGACACATAATGAGCTACTATGCGATGCATAGTAGTCCATTATGCTTTACCTTTGCAGGGAAAAAAAGAGGAAGTAAACCCATCAGGGTTTACTTCCTCTTTAAATACGACTGAGTTTGAATATAATCAATTCACTGCCACCGATTGTTACATTTTCAGTATTGACTGTCATTTATGCCGCTGCTTGCAAAAGGCTAAAAGTGAAGGTGAAGGCTTCTCATGTCGGGTTCAGGTTTGCTACACTCGGCTGCAAGTGATTAAGTAGAAGGAGACTCAGAGCTATAATAATTGACTGAACTAACTGAGAGATCTTCATGAGACTTTTATAATCACAAGCCTGTGATATTCCTATTTCAACTAAAGAGAATTGCAATGTTGGTTTAACCACTTGCTTACTGGGCACTTAAACCCCCCTCAGTCCCAGATCAATTTTCAGCTTTCCGCGCTGATGCACTTTGAATGACAATTGCGCGGGCATACAACACTGTACCCAAATGAAATTTTTATCATTTTTTTCCCACAAATAGAGCTTTCTTTTGGTGGTATTTAATTACAGCTGGGAGTTTTATTTTTTGCTAAACAAACAAAAAAAAGATGCAAAAAAATAAAATAAAATTATGTTTAATAGTTTGTTATAAAATATTGCAAACGGGTCATTTTTCTCCTTCATTGAAGTGCGCTGATGAGGCGGCACTGATAGGCTGCATTGGTGGGCACTGATAGGCTGCACTGATAGGCATAGTTAAGGCGGCACTAATAGGCACAGATAAGGCGGCACCGATGGGCACAGATAAGGCGGCACTGATGGGCAAAGATGGGCACAGATAAGATGGCACGGATGGGTGGCACAGATGAGTGGCACAGATGGGTGGCACTAAGGGGCACTGATAGGTACCATTGATAGATGGGACTGATGGGCATTGATAGGTGGCACTGATAGGTGGCTCTGATAGGTGGCACTCATAGACTCGCCGATCACAGAGCGCCACGCGCGCCCCTCAGGGGGCGCGCAGGCCGCTCGTGCACGGGACTACGTCAATAGACGTAGTCCCGGAAAAGGAGATCCGCGCTGTAGCCGTCATTCGGCTATAGCGCGGGTCCCAAGAGGTTAATGGAGGTACTAATGAGAGATTAGGATTGGTGACTGGTCATAATTATCCCCATCTCCAATTACTGCTATCATGATGACCATACATGTGCAGATTTCTGAGAGATTTTTATCTTATGCTTCCTAATAGAAGTGCAATATTGGAACCGCTGAATATATGGAACTTTCAGTCACAGTATCATAGGAAAGCCTGACAGGTGTGACAAATAGTGCACTTTAAATACAACTGGATTTGAATATATTCAATTCACCGCCATTGAGGGTCCGTTCACACAGGGGCAACACGACTTGTAGGCGACTTGAGTCAGGCAACTTGGACACGACTTGAGTTAAGATCACAGCGCGACTTGGGACGACTTCAACACGACTTGTGATGACTTCAAGTCGCCCCAGGCCAGGCACTTTTGCCGCGGCCAATCAGAGAATGAGCTCTCAAGAGGGCACTCCACGCCAAATTTATGAATAAAAATTTGGCGTGGGTTCCCCCTCCGAGAGCATACCAGGCCCTTAGGTCTGGTATGAATATTAAGGGGAACCCCCTACGCCGAAAAAAAAAACGGCGTGGGGTCCCCCCCAGATCCATACCAGACCCTTATCCGAGCACGCTACCCGGCCGGCCAGGAAAGGGGGTGGGGACGAGCGGGCGGCCCCCCCCTCCTGAGCCGTACCAGGCTGCGTGCCCTCAACATGGGGGGGTGCCTTGGGGGAGGGGGGCGTGCGGCCCCCCCACCCCTAAGCACCTTGTCCCCATGTTGATGAGGACAAGGGCCTCTTCCCGACAACCCTGGCCGTTGGTTGTCTGGGTCTGCGGGCGGGGGGCTTATCGGAATCCGCGAGCCCCCTTTAATAAGGGGGCCCCCGGATCCCGGCCCCCCACCCTATGTGAATGAGTATGGGGTACAATGTACCCCTACCCATTCACCTGTGAAATAAAGTACAAAAAAAACACAACACAGGGTAAAAATATTTTATTGCACAGCTCCGGGGGTCTTCCGTCTTCGGAGGTCTTCTCGCCGGACTCCTCCGCTATCTTCTTGTAGCTCTTTTGCTAGCGGAGGAGTCCGGCTTTCTTCCTCGCCGCCGGCCTCTTCTTCCGACTTCGGGGGTCTTGTCCCCCTCTTCGGTTCTTCTGCCGGGCCACCGCGCCTTCTTATAGCTCTTTTGCAGGCGGTGGCCCGGTCTTCTGTCGCCGCCGTCGCCGCCGCCTTCCGTTCTTCTTCTTCTTCTTCCTCTTCTTCTTCTCCAGGAGATGTTGCCTCGACGATCTCTCCGGTCACAATGCCAGGGACGCGCTCCACTGTCACTTATATAGGGACAATGGGGCGGTGTCACATGGCTTTATGTCACATGGGTTGGTCACATGGGTTGATGTCACATGGGGACTATGACATCGTAAGGGGGCGGGGTCACCATGGGACCAACCCATGTGACATAAAGCCATGTGACACCGCCCCTTGTCCCTATATAAGTGGCAGCGGAGCGCGTCCCTGGCATTGTGGCCGGAGAGAGCATCGTGTCAACATCTCCTGGAGAAGAAGAAGAAGAACGGGCGGCGGCGGCGGCGGCGACAGAAGACCGGGCCACCGCCTCTAAAAGAGCTATAAGAAGGCGCGGTGGCCCGGCAGAAGAACCGAAGAAGGGGACAAGACCCCCGAAGTCGGGAGAAGAGGCCGGCGGCGAGGAAGAAAGCCGGACTCCTCCGCTAGCAAAAGAGCTACAAGAAGATAGCGGAGGAGTCCGGCGAGAAGACCCCCGAAGACGGAAGACCCCCGGAGCTGTGCAATAAAATATTTTAACCCTGTGTTATGTTTTTTTACATTGTACCCCATACTCATTCACATAGGGTGAGGGGCCGGTATCCGGGTGCCCCCTTATTAAAGGGGGCTCCCGGATTCCGATAAGCCCCCCGCCCGCAGAACCCGACAACCAACGGCCAGGGTTGTCGGGAAGAGGCCCTTGTCCTCATCAACATGGGGACAAGGTGCTTTGGGGTGGGGGGGCCGCGCGCCCCCCCCCTCCCCAAGGCACCCCCCATGTTGAGGGCACGCGGCCTGGTACGGCTCAGGAGGGGGGGGCACACGCTCGTCCCCACCCCCTTTCCTTGCCGGCCGGGTAGCATGCTCGGATAAGGGTCTGGTATGAATCTGGGGGGGACTCCCACGCCGTTTTTTCGGCGTAGGGAGTTCCCCTTGGAATTCATACCAGACCTAAGGGCCTGGTATGCTCTCGGGGGGGGAACCCACGCCAAATTTTTTTCATAAATTTGGCGTGGAGTGCCCTCTTGAGAGCTGATAATTCTGTCAGAGTCGCCTCCGTATAAACGGAGATCCGACTTGGAGGCGACCTCCATTGAAATCAATGGGTTCCGGTCGCCTACAAGTCGGATTCAAGTAGTACAGGAACCTTTTCTGAAGTCGGAGCGACTTCAGTAGCGTGCATTAAGACGGCTCTCATTCACTTACATTGCTTTTTAAATGTTGTCCGACCTGAGGCGACTAGCGGGCGACCTGAAGTCGGATCGGAGTTGCCCCTGTGTGAACGGACCCTGATTGTTACATTTTCAGTATTGTCTGTCATTTATGCCTCTGCTTGCAAAAGGCTGAAAGTGAAGGCTTCAGGTTTGCTACACTCTGCGACAAGTGATTAAGTAGAAGGAGACTCAGGCTGCGTACACACGCGCGGACTGTTCGCCCAACCTTGTTCGTCAAACAGTTTGACATACAGTCCGCTCAAAATTAGCATGAGCGGACTTGACCACACACGATGAACGAACAGTCCGCTGAAACCGTGCGCGATGACGTGAACGGCACGTACGACGGGACTAGAAAAACGACGTCCTATACACTGCAATGCAACCTCCGGCGTGTAAATCCTTTCTGAGCATGCGCGGAACTTAGTTTGACGAACAAGCCTACACACGAGCGGACTGTCCGCTCAAACCAAGTTTCAGCGGACAGTTTTACGGGATTTCCGAAAAACTTTGTTCGTCCGACTGTCCGCTGAAACTGTCCGCTGAAGCCCACACACGAGCGGACTGTCCGCTGAAACACTGTTCAGCGGACAAAGTTGGGCGAACAGTCTGCCCGTGTGTACGCGGCCTCAGAGTTATAACAATTGACTGAACTAACTGAGAGATCTTCATGAGACTGTTATAATCACGAGCCTGAGATATTCCTATTTCAACCGAAGAGAATTGCTATGTAGGTTGAATGGAGGTACTAATGAGAGATTAGGACCGTTGTCTGGTCATAATTATCCCCATTTCCAATTACTGCTACTTTGATGACCATACATGTGCAGATTTCCGAGAGATTTTTATCTCATGCTTCCAAATAGAAGCATATTATTGGTACAATTTGATCATACTCGGTATATCACCACATGTATGGCCATAGGAGGCGCCTCTATCTGTTTTATTGTTGTATGTATGAGTATGTCTGGTTCTGTTTGTTGAAAGTCAGGGTGTATGAACTGTGCAAATAAGGATGATCTTTGGGTCATCTTTGGTTAATGTTGTGTAAACACCTAGGATCGATTGATGCAATTCAATCAAGGTTTATTGTTTTATGTATAGAAAGAAATAAAAATATTTTTGATATTAATCAAATGTCCTATGTGTTCACCGAAGCCTAAGGTAGCTACTTTTTCTTTTTTCCTGGTGTTGGTACGCAAAAGCGGGACACAACAGCAGGGGAAAAGTCTCTCTCTTTTTTCTTTTTTTCTGACTATATGTTAGCTACGGCTTCGGCCTTGTAGACTCTGAGGCGTGACATAAGGACTTATTTCTTTCAGAGGGGCCCACTGCCACTATTTGGATTTATTCGGTAGTGACAGTGGATATGGTCATGTAACGGTATAAATAATAGGAGACTCTTCAGCACTGTGTCTGGGGCTCAGGCGGACTGATCCCCGGACACATCCCCGGACACAGGATTCAAAACCCATACTGTCCGGGTGAATCCCGGACGGGTGGCAACCTTAACCTGGAGGTAGGCCTATAACCCACCAAGTAATTACTTGAGGCTCTGTGTCCTATGATGTATTCCAAGAAAAGGATTTTACAGGTAAGCTGTTTTAAAAATCCCATTATTTCTATTGTTGGTAGGATCTGGGCCTGCTATCCCTCCATCCCTCTCTCCCTCCATCCCTCGTTCATCTCAGACGCTAACCACACCACCTTAGAGACACGCCCACTATTTGGCTGAAACCACACCCATTTTCACCAAGTGGGAGGGGTCAAAAAGGAAGGGCAGGGTCTTGCATCTCCCCATCCTAAAACTTCACCAGCCACCACTGGTATCAGTTTTATAAACTGAAGTTTTTTCAGGAGCAATGCTTTTAATAATGCTTAAAGTGAAACAATAAAAGTGAAATATTCCTTTAACCAGTTGCCGACCGCCGCACGCCGATGTACGTCGGTACAATGGCACGGGCAGGCATAAGGACATACATGTACGTCCCTTGCCTCCCGCGGGTCGGGGGCCCGATCGGGCCCCCGCCCGGTGCCTGCGGCGGTCGGTATTCGTTCGGGAGCGATCCCGGACGAGGGGACGGCCATTCATTCATGGCCACCCCCTCGCGATCGCTCCCGACGAATAGAAATCCCCGGTGACATCACTTCCTCTCCTGTAATGTAAACACAGGAGAGGAAGTGATGTATTCTCTCCTCCGTGTCGGTATTTTTCGTTCCGACACGGAGGAGAGCGGATCAGTAAGTTGCACCAACACTCACACACACAGTAGAACATGCCAGGCACACTCACACCCCCCCTTTACCCCCCGATCACCCCCCCAATTACCCCTGCCCCCCAGTCACAGTGACACCAATGTCATTTTTTTTTTTTTTTTTGCATTGGTGTCATTTGTGACTGTAATAACTGTTAGGGCAGTTAGAGTTAGCCCCCTTTAGTTCTAATGTACCCCCCTAACCCCCCCAATAAAGGTTTAACCCCGTGATCACCCCCCGTCGCCAGTGTCACTAAGGCTGGGTTCACATTGCAGCGGTTTATGAGAACGAATGTGATTCGCACCGCACTGCAGTGCAAATCACATCCGATCTCTGTGCGATTCGAGTTCTGCCATTCGCCGCACCCGCCGCACCCGCCACACCCGCCGCACCCGCCGCAAATTCGCACGGGACCCTTTTTTTGGCCCGCAGCAGAATCGGATCGCATGGGTGTTCACACCATGCGATCCGAGTTTGCAGATCGCACTGCGATATGCGAACTGATCTGGGGGTGTCAGTAACATTTCACTGACACTCCCAGCAGTTCGCATAGGGCAGTGTGAACTGCCGCCGGGAGGCATGCGATGCGGGAACCCGCCGCGGATTCGCAGCGTTTCCGCATCGCTCCAGTGTGAACCCAGCCTAATAAGCGATCATTTTTCTGATCGCCGTATTAGTGTCACAGGTGACGCTAGTTAGGCAGGTAGGTATTTAGGTTCGCCGCAGCTTTTTATAGCGCCAGGGACCCCCATATACTACCGCATAAAGCCCCCTGATTGCCCCCTAGTTAACCCTTTCACCAGTGATCACCATATAACTGTTACAGGTGACGCTGGTTGGTTAGTTATTTTTTTATAGTTTCAGGGCACCCGCCATTTATTACCTAATAAAGGTTTAACCCCCTGATCACCCGGCGAGTGTCATTTGTGACTAATAACTGTTAGGGCAGTTAGGGTTAGCCCCCTTTAGTTCTAAGGTACCCCCCTAACCCCCCCAATAAAGGTTTAACCCCGTGATCACCCCCCGTCGCCAGTGTCACTAAGGCTGGGTTCACATTGCAGCGGTTTATGAGAACGGATGTGATTCGCACCGCACTGCAGTGCAAATCACATCCGATCTCTGTGCGATTCGAGTTCAGCCATTCGCCGCACCCGCCGCACCCGCCGCAAATTCGCACGGGACCCTTTTTTTGGCCCGCAGCAGAATCGGATCGCATGGGTGTTCACACCATGCGATCCGAGTTTGCAGATCGCACTGCGATATGCGAACTGATCTGGGGGTGTCAGTAACATTTCACTGACACTCCCAGCAGTTCGCATAGGGCAGTGTGAACTGCCGCCGGGAGGCATGCGATGCGGGAACCCGCCGCGCATTCGTGGCGTTCCCGCATCGCTCCAGTGTGAACCCAGCCTAATAAGCGATCGTTTTTTTGATCGCTGTATTAGTGTCACAGGTGACGCTAGTTAGGCAGGTAGGTATTTAGGTTCGCTGCAGCTTTTTATAGCGCCAGGGACCCCCATATACTACCGCATAAAGCCCCCTAATTGCCCCCTAGTTAACCCTTTCACCAGTGATCACCATATAACTGTTACAGGTGACGCTGATTGGTTAGTTATTTTTTTATAGTTTCAGGGCACCCGCCATTTATTACCTAGTCTCACTAGTGTACCCCTAGATTTAGGGGTGTCTACTTTCCAAAATGGGGTCATTTGGGGGGGGTTTGTGCCATCTTGGCATTTTATGGCCTTCAAAACTGTAACGCCCTTAGAAAGCCTGAAGGCGGTGCTTGGTTTTCGGGGCCCCGTACGCGGCTAGGCTCCCAAAAAGTCCCACATATGTGGTATCCCCATACTCAGGAGAAGCAGCAGAATTTATTTTGGGGTGTCATTTCACATATGCCCATGGCATGCGTGAGCAATATATCATTTAGTGACAACTTTGTGAAAAAAAAAAAAAAAAAAAAAAAGTTTGTAATTTTCCCGCAACTTGTGGCAAAATATAAAATATTCCATGGACTCAACATGCCTCTCAGCAAATAGCTTGGGGTGTCTACTTTCTAAAATGGGGTCATTTGTGGGGGTTTTGTGCCATCTTGGCATTTTATGGCCTTCAAAACTGTAATAGGTAGTGAGGAGTGAAATCAAAAAATTACGCCCTTAGAAAGCCTGAAGGCGGTGCTTGGTTTTCGGGGCCCCGTACGCGGCTAGGCTCCCAAAAAGTCCCACATATGTGGTATCCCCGTACTCAGGAGAAGCAGCAGAATTTATTTCGGGGTGTCATTTCACATATGCCCATGGCATGCATGAGCAATATATCATTTAGTGACAACTTTGTTAAAAAAAAAAAAAAAAATAAAAAGTTTGTAATTTTCCCGCAACTTGTGGCAAAATATAAAATATTCCATGAACTCAACATGCCTCTCAGCAAATAGCTTGGGGTGTCTACTTTCTAAAATGGGGTCATTTGTGGGGGTTTTGTGCCATCTTGGCATTTTATGGCCTTCAAAACTGTAATAGGTAGTGAGAAGTGAACTCAAAAATTTACGCCCTTAGAAAGCCTGAAGGCGGTGCTTGGTTTTCGGGGCCCCGTACGCGGCTAGGCTCCCAAAAAGTCCCACATATGTGGTATCCCCATACTCAGGAGAAGCAGCAGAATTTATTTTGGGGTGTCATTTCACATACGCCCATAGCATGTGTGAGCAATATATCATTTAGTGACAACTTTGTGTAAAAAAAAAAAAAAATTTTTTTTTTTGTCATTATTCAATCGCTTGAGGCAAAAAAATAAAATATTCAATGGGCTCAACATGCCTCTTATCAATTTCCTTAGGGGGTCTACTTTCCAAAATGGGGTCATTTGGGGGGGTTTTGTACTGCCCTGCCATTTTAGCACCTCAAGAAATGAGATAGGCAGTCGTAAACTAAAAGCTGCGTAAATTCCAGAAAACGTACCTTAGTTTGTAGATGTGACAACTTTTGCGCAAACCAATAAATATACAATTATTGACTTTTTTTTTACCAAAGACATGTGGCTGAATACATTTTGGCCTAAATGTATGACTAAAATTGAGTTTATTGGATTTTTCTAATAACAAAAAGTAGAAAATATCATTTTTTTTCAAAATTTGCGGTCTTTTTACGTTTATATCGCAAAAAATAAAAATCGCAGAGGCAATCAAATACCATCAAAAGAAAGCTCTATTTGTGGGAAGAAAAGGACGCAAATTTTGTTTGGGTACAACATTGCATGACCGCGCAATTACCAGTTAAAGCAGCGCAGTGCCAAAGTGTAAAAAGACCTCTGGTCATTTACCAGCAAAATGGTCCGGTCTGAAAGTGGTTAAATATTGTGCTGTGGGGTGTCCTTAGTATGCCTGTAAAGTAGTGCATCTTTCCCATGTCTATAACAGTGCCACAGCAAAATTAAATTTCTAAAGAAAAAAATGTAATTCAAAACTACTTGTGGCTGTAATGTATTGATAAAAATACAAAAATACCAAAAATAAAATGTCATGAATGTCGTCCCCCCCCAAAATCCACACCAGGATTATCTCTGAACAGCAGTATAGTGGTGTAGTGGGTACAACTCTCACCTAGCAGTAAAAAGGATCGCTGGTTCGAATCCCAACCATGACACTACCTGCCTGGAGTTTGCATGTTCTCCCTGTGCCTATTGTTGCCCTAGTATATGAATGAGGACCTTGGATTGTGGGCTTCTTGAGGGTAGGCAATGTACAGGGATAAGGACAATTGTAGACACTCACTCGGGTTGGACTGGTATCTTTATTCAACCTTACTAACTATATATACTATACGGCTGTCCCTATATACTCTGCAGAATATTAGGCCTTAGGTGTTGGTAGTGCCAGCATAGCTCCCAACTGTCCCTGATTGGGAACAATGTCCCTGCATTTGTCCCTCATTTTAGTTTGGCCTATATAGTTGTATATAAAATGCACTTTTTATCTTTCAAAAAGTGTTTTGCAGTGCATTGTTTTATCCAATATCTAAATTGCTGCATTTGTAAATTTTGAAAGGCATTATAAAGTAATAGTAGTGGTAAAAAAAATGCCCTTGTGGGTTTAACTGAACTTTTTTTTTGTTAATTCTCCTTTAAGGGGGTGTGGCAGGGGGTCGTGTTCTATGCCTACATATGTTTGCTAGTAGGTGTCCCTCATTCCCATCTCAAAATGTTGGGAGGTATTGGTATCAGAACACTGTAAGCCCTCACAGTTACTCTTTTTGGGCACAGGAATGGGCCCTGCTGTGAAATATTATGTAGCACTCACTCCCGAAGGAGTGGCTGATTTTAATTGGGCTTACCGTTACCTTCTTCACCGTGTGTGTGTGTGTGTGTGTCTAGGGGTTTCCCGAGGTAGATGGCCCAAGAACTGTAGAGACTGATGCCAGATCCACTTAAAGGGATTTTTATTTGCAAAAATAGCTAACGAACACACAGTCTCTCAACATAGGGTTAGAGGGTTTAGGTAGGAAAGTCGAGTTACTCTTAGTGCTAATTCAAATAGGAACAATCTCTCACATTAGGAAAGCCAGAGTAGCCAGAATAGCTATTCACACCTGGATCCTCACCCTTATCGGATAGTCCTTCTCTCACCAGGCATAGCAGCCAACAGGGTGTTTCAATCCAACCAAGTCTCTGCCACAGACTTGCTATAGAACACTTGAGTAAAACTGAAAGTTTGTATAACACTTGGAGAACCCTCGTATGGTAAGAGTATCTTTCAGCCAGTCCGGCGATACCACACGAGACCAGATTCACTTGGGGTCTTTCAACTTGTCCAGGCTCTTATTGAGAAGCCAACCTTTTTGTGGCCTTCTCCCGAAGAGTCCTCCCCTGGATACCTTCACGGTTGCTGGGCCTCTCCACAAACCGAGACGGCACCGGACCACCTGTGAATCCTTCTTTCAGTTTCTTTGCCTCGGGCTTGCCGGCCCCAAGACCTGTAGTCGGGTGGATCCGCACCCCAGGCCATGAGAGTCCTGGGGGCTGGTTAGGAGGACCAGGACCATTAGCCAAAAAGCACTTCTGGACCGGAACCCCGAAGAACGCGACTTCAGCACCTTAAGTACCCTCTCCCAGAATGCACAGCGAGAGTGACACTCCCACTGGGCTGGTTCCAAGAGAGAGTAAACCCTTAATGCACCCACTAGACTATGTTCTGGACCCTGCCAGGGATGACAGCGCCACCCATGGTCAGGCAGAACATCATGCAGTCCAGCCAGACTGGTACTGAGGTCAAAATATAGAGTAATTAAACCCAAAACCAAACTGTGGTTTCAGGAAAAAAGTTAAATGACAAAACACATAGCATATGCTCTTCAGGAGCTGACGCTACAATTATATCAAAAATGTTAATTACATGCCCCTGTTAAACAGGGGCAGAAAAATTGGGCCTTGGGCGGTGGTGGTGGTACCACAACACTGTAAGCCCTCATAGTTACTCTTGTTGGGTGCAGGAACAGACCCTGCTTTGAAATATTGTTTCAAAATTTTTAATTACATGGATTCAGGGGCCATGGTAACATGACATGGTGTCTCCCATACCCTTTGCTGACAGCCTAACAGGACATGCAGCAGTGTGACCATGGATCCAGCGCAGACAGTGATTGAGGGGCATGCTGGGGCGTATGGCTGCAGAGAGAGCGAGTGGAGCTGTCAAACTGAAGCTCTGATGTCAAGGGTGGGCAGGGCCAATATGCGGAGCTCCGCCCCCTTTGTCAGACAACCTAGTACAAACAGTTGATTTTCTGGCAGAATACCGGCGTTTAGTGGGCAGGAAGAACATCAAGGGGCCTCTCTCCCACTGCCTCGCTGCTACATTAGCAGATGATCTCCAGTCTCCTGGCATTCTCCCTTCATGGCTCAGTGCTCTGTTATCAGCTCTCCTTCTCTGCATTATCTTCTATCAACCTCCTTAAATTTGTTACCCCTCTCCCTTCTAGATACTTGTCCCAGTGGTGTCAGTAGGGTTGGTGTCACCTGGTGTGATAAAACATGGTATTATAGAGTGGTATAGTGGCAGGTTGGGGTGATATGGGGTAGGTTGGATTGGTATATTGGCAGGCTGGGGGTGGTACAGGGCAGGTGGGGGTGACACAGGGCAGGTTGAGGTGACACAGGGCAGGTTGAGGTGACACAGGGCAGGTTAGCGTGTTTTAATAGGTTGGTATAGTGGCAGATTGGGGTAGCACAGGGCAGTTGGGGGTGGTACAGGGCAGATTTGGGGTGGTACAAGGCAGGTAGGGGTGTGTGACAGTGTGCTGTGCGGTAACTTATAGCATACCTCATGCTTGCAGATGAAGACCCAGGTGGGTGGGCGGGGTTGCTGTGTCCTCGGCTCTTTTAACAGTGCAAATTTGTCCTCGGTTCTATCTCTTTCAGCTGTGGGATCAGCGTGAAGGGGTCTGTGGGAGAAGTGGAGGAGGCGGCCACACCCCAGCTCCGCCCACCTAATCCGGCTGCCATGGGAGATATTGGAGATTGTCAGGGCTGGCTTAGCCCTTCCTTCTCTCTTTACCGTTTTATTTTTATTTAATAAACAAGTGTGATTTAATTGTACTTCTGTCTCGGTCTGATTCATGGTTTCTGACAGAGATCCCCAAATGACAGCTGGGGAGTGTTATAGGCAGCCTCTCCTCTGAATGCCCTGCTCGCACCCCTCCGCTGCAAGCTATAGCGTTTAGCAGCGGCCCCGGTGTCACCCCTCTGGCGGGTGTCACCCGGTGCGGGCCTCACCCCCCCGCACCCCCATAGCAACGCCACTGACTTGTCCTGCTCACATTCTCCCTGTCAGGTCACCTAGAGCCCAGGTGACAGATGCACACCATAGTGTTAGGAGTGCACCGCAAGGTTGTGGACCCTACGGCTGACTGCTGCAGACAGGGGACAGATCCCACTGGGGTTAGACCGTAAGATTCCCTGGGGTGCGGAGTCTAAGAGCCAGCAGGTGTTCACCGGCGCCTCTGGTGGTGAGGATGGACTTGGCTGCAACTGGCTCCAGGTCGCGACCCCCAGGGTCCCCCATCTCACACCCACAGTAGGCAACAGGAGGATAGGGATGGTGAGGGACAAAGCCAAGGTCAGGGCCACAAGCAGACAAGAATAGTCGGGTACACACCAAAAGGTCAGGATCACAGGCAAACAGGGATAGTCAAGACACGCCAAAGTCGGTAACGGAAACCAGCAGCAGAGCACACGGCAGGAAACCGGAAGCTAACACACAAAGTTTGATCAGCAGGATAGGCTAGCAGTGCACAGGTTAATATAGAGTTGTCTGATAGGAGCTAGGGTGGAGCCATGCCAGAGGATGGATTATAAAAGCAGTCAGGTGAGGCTCGGCTGGTCTCTAGAATGAACACATGCAGACAGGTAAGCAGACAAACCCTATTGCATAACCATGACACTCCCTTCTTAGTCCCACTGATTGTGCCCAGATCTCCATTCAGTTACTCCTGCACTCTCCTTCTCTGTCTCACAGTGGATTGTTCCTCCAACTCACTGCCCCCAGCCTGTGTATTGTTTTCTCCAGCTCTGCCTCCCTGACCCAGTCACAGCCAATCACCTACATTCAGGTCTTCTTCTACACACAACCGGACTTTTCGACGGACTAGGTCCGACAGTCTTCCCAACGGACTTTCGGCAGAGTTCTGGCAGACTTTGTGAATGAACGGACACACACAATCACACCAAAGTCCAGCAGATTCGAACGTGATGACATACGACTGAAATAGAATAAAGAAGTTTATAGCCAGTAGCCAATAGCTGCCCTAGCGTCGGTATTTGCCCATCGGATTAGCATACACACAAATGTGTTTCTCGGTCCGGCGGAGTTCCGGTGGGAAAATGTAAAACATGTTCTATTTCTAAAGTCCGCCAGACTTTTGGCAAGCAAAGGTCCGATGGAGCCCACACACGATCGAATTGTCCGACGGACTCATTCCGTCGGACCTTTGCTGTCAAAGTCTGGTCGTGTGTTAGCATTAGTCTCATTCCCCCTTAATTCTGCTATAAATCTCCCATCCCCCTATCTATTGTAACTTCTACACCCCCTCTACACTTTTATGACCCCTTACACACTCCATTCCCCTCTACAAATCTCTGTATCACTGCTCAGTCACCAATATGTAACCCTTTACTAACTGATCTGGTTAATGTGTGTCATTTTCTGTCACCTTTTAGAAATGGGTCTTTCATTATAGGATACTTAATTGAGTCTGAGCGCTAGTCCAATTACATCCATAACTTCAGGTCAGTCCTATTCCCTCACCTATAATAAAATTAAGACTGGGTTCACACTTGTGCAATCACAGACATTGCATGTGATCCACACCGCATTGCTATGCACATTACATGCAATGTCTGTGCAACTGTATGGCTGAAATCCCATCACATTTACACCAGAATGGTGCAGGACTCTTTTTTTTTTTTTGGTCCACACTGGAATCAGATCGCATGGGTGTTGACACCCATGTGATCCGATTCCGGTACCATTTCATAGTTCACAGTGTAATCTGCAAACCAATATGGGGGTGTCATTAGCTTTCTATTGATACCCGCAGTGGTTTGCAGATGTCAGTGTGAACCGCCTGTGATTCCGGTGTGATGACCTGTGGGTTATCCTTCTCTTCATCAGGGGCCTGGTTCTGCAACTGATTTAGAGTTTCTACATCCCACTGCTCTTGATTAGGGGAATCTGTCCCCGCTACCTGGGCAACCCCTACATTGGGTGTGACTCCAAATGCCATAAGGGCAGCATCCCTTGCCGCTTGGTCCGCAAAAGTGTTTCCTCTGGCTGTCCTGTCATTTCTAGTTGCATGCCCTTTTACCTTCAAGATAGCAACTTCTGCTGGTTTCTGAAAGGCCTCAAATAGCCACTCTGAGTTTTGTATGTCTTCACTGGCTTCCCTGCACTAGTCAAGCAGTTCCATGCTTTCCAAATAGGCCTAAAATCATGAGCTATTCCAAAAACGCATATCTGCTGCCAGTGTAAACATTTCCCCTTTGATTCTCTAGGAGATGACATGCTTTGACTACAGCACACAACTCCACTTCCTGTGCTGAAATCTGGGGTATCAATGCTTCCTGATGTAAATTGGTGTCTGTAGTGGTTACAGCAAACCCTGTGTGTGGCTGACCATCATTAGTGTAAAATCTGGAAACAGCTACGAATAAGTGTGTCACAATCTGATAAAGGTTCATCTTTTGCTGGTGTGACGGAGGCCCTTTCTACCTCCATCAGAGCCATATAATCATGAGAAAAACTCTCAGGTTCTACATCTTACCATTCGTACCATTTGTTGCATCTTCCTCATCAATTATAGGAAGAAGAGTAGTTGGATTTAAAGTAACACATCGTTTGATTGTTAAATTCAATGGAGCAAAAACAGCAGACTGGTACTTGTTAAATCTACTGGCAGACACATGTCTGGTATTTACTTGATTCATGGTTTCCTGTACTGCATGTGGCTCATACAGGATCAGTGCAGAATCTAGTACAAGCTCTGTTACTTTGTCTAGCAGCAAAATGCAGACTGCTCTGGCTCGCATAAAATTGGGGGAGCCTTTGATGACAGGGTCTAATGAGGCTGATACATACATCACAGGCCTCTGTCTCCATGTAGCTGGGTGAGTACACCTGCAGCAAATCCATTGACTTAATGACAGAACAACAAGAAATATAGTCAGGAAGTCCAATGGCGGGAGCTTCAGACAAAATTTTAATAAGCTCTTTCATCTGCATGTGAGCTTGAAAGGGTTTCTAGTGGTAGCCTCATATAGAGGAGCCATAAGTTCTGATGCATTTGGAATACAGTCCCTACAATATCCCACTAACCCCAGCAAGGCACGTAGTTCCCGTACATTTCTTGGCTTTTCAAATTTTTGTAGAGTTTTAACTTGATCTGGAGTTAGGTGACGGATTCCATGTGCAATGCAGTGATCCAGGAAGAGCACTTTCTCTTGCAAGTATTGTAGCTTATCTTTGCTAACTTTGTTGTTACTGTTATAGAGAAACATGAGACGGATTACTGTTTCTCTGCTACAAATGTCCTTTGTATCAGAACAAATAAACAAATCGTCTATGTGCTGAAGCAAAACTGTGTTTGGGTGTGAGGGGGACCATTGGTCCAATGAAATAAGAAAAGGTGGCTGCACTGACAGTAATACCCCTCTTGTTAAACCAGAGGAAATAAATTATATTCAAAAAATTGAATAGATTAAATAAATATGTAAACACTCAAGTGTAAATTGCCCACAACCAATTTTGTGTGAATAAATTGTGTGGGGCATGCTAAATGCTTGTGAGCATAAGTTTATCCGAAAGCTTAATATCAAAAGGTACATGCTTTCTAATCCAGTTAAAGATATGACAACAAGATCCACCGAATATCAACCACATGGCTCTCTAATGCTTCCCTGTTTAATCCTCCAGGAACATTAGCTCCTTCTATCGGAGTCTTTAGGGATGTTATCCTTAGAGACTTAGAGGAGATGGCCATTAAGAATCGCATCCAACCCTGTTTTTGTTGGCTGGCCTTGACCCCTTTCACACTGGGGCATTTTTCAGGTGTTTTTCAGGTGCTTTAGTGTTAAAAAAAGCGCCTGTAAAGCACTTGAAAGACGCTGCAACTGCAATCCCAATGTAAAAGCCCGAGTGCTTTCACACCGAAATCCCTTTTACACTGGAGCGTTTTTCAGGCACTTTAGCTTTAAAAAAAGCACTTGAAAGAGGCCGCAACTGCAATCCCAATGTAAAAGCCCGAGTGCTTTCACACCGAGGCGCTGCGCTGGCAGAGTGTCAAAAAAAGTCCTGCAATCAGCTTCTTTGCAGCGCTTTTGGAGCGGTGAATACAACGCTCCTAAAGCGCCCCTTCCCATTGAAATTAATGGGAAGCACCTGTAAAACGCCTGAAAAGCGCTATTGGCAGCAGCCTTTTGTGGGCGCTTTTAACCCTTTATGTGGCCACTAGCAGGGGTTAAAAGTGCCCCAATAACGCTCGAAAAATGCTGGTAAAGCGGTGCTAGTTTAACCACTTGACCACTGGGCACTTAAACACCCTTAATAACCAGAGCAATTTTCAGCTTTCGGTGCTCTCACATTTTGAATGACAATTACTCAGTCATGCAACACTGGACCTATATGAAATTTTTGTCCTTTTTTTCACACAAATGGAGCTTTCTTTTGGTGGTATTTAATCACCGCTGGGTTTTTTATTTTTTGTGCTATAAAAGAAAAAATAACGAAAATTCTGTAAAAAAATGAATTTTTCTTTGTTTCTGTTATAAAATTTAGCAGATTAGTAATTTTTTCTTCATAAATTTTGGCCAAAATGTATACTACTACATATCTTTGGTAAAACTAAGTACAAATTGGTGGATATTATTTGGTCTTTGTGAAAGTTATAGAGTCCACAAACTATGGTGCCAATATCTGAAAATTGATCACATCTGAAGTACTGACAGCCTATTTGAATTCTTGAGACCCTAACATGCCAGAAAAGTACAAATACCCCCCAAATGACCCCTTTTTGGAAAGAAGACATTCCAAGGTATTTAGTAAGAGGCATGATGAGTTTTTTGAAGTTGTCATTTTTTCCCACAATTCTTTGCAAAATCAAGATTTTTTTTTACTTTTTTTTTTTTTTTTCACAAAATTATCATATTATTTGTTTATTTCTCACACCGCATATGCATACCACAAATTACACCCCAAAACACATTCTGCTATTACTCCCGAGTACGGCGATACCACATGTGTGAGACTTTTACACAGTGTGGCCACATACAGAGGCCCAACATGCATGGAGCGCCATCAGGCGTTCTGGAGCACCCAGGACAATTCTGACATTTCTTTCCTACATGTAAAAATTATCATTTATTTGCTAGAAAATTACATCAAATCCCAAAACATTATATATGTTTTTTTAGCAAACACCCTGGAGAATACAATGGTGGTCGTTGCAACTTTTTATGTCGCATGGTATTTGCACAGCAATTTTTCGAATGCTTTTTTTTTGGAAAAAAAAACAGTTTTTTCCTAAAAAAAAAAAAAAAACACAGTAAAGTTAGCCCAATTTTTGCATAATGTGAAAGATGAAGTTACACCGAGTAAATCGATACCTAACATGTCACTCTTCAAAATTGCACAGGCTCGTGGAATGGCGCCAAACGTCGCGACTTAAAAATCCCCATAGGCGACGATTACATTTTTTTTTACTGGTTATATGTTTTGAGTTACAGAAGAGGTCTAGGGCTAGAATTATTGCTCTCGCTCTAACGTTCGCAGCGATACCTCACATGTGTGGTTTTAACACCGTTTTCATATGTGGGCGGGACTTACGTATGCGTTCGCTTCTGCATGCGAGCACATGGGGACAGGGGCGCTTTAAAAAAAAAAAGTTTTTTTATTGTTCATTTTACTTTATTTATTTTAGTTTGAATTTTTTTTCCCCAAAAATAAATTTTTTGATCACTTTTATTCCTATTACAAGGAATGTAAACATCCCTTGTAATAGGAATATGGCATGACAGGTCCTCTTTACAGTGAGATATGGTGTCAATAAGACCCCGCATCTCACCTCTAAGCTGCGAAGCCTGAAAAAAAAAAGATTCTGGATTTGATCGTATTGGCGAGTCGGTAGAAGCACCGGAGGGTGGGGGGAGGGGGGGTGTCTATGGCTGGGTATTGCAGGCTATCACCGACTATGGCTGGGTATGGCTGGGTATCTCAGAGTATGGCTGGGTATCTCAGAGTATGGCGTTGCAGAGTATTGCGTTGCAGAGCATTGCAGGATATTGGAGGGTGTTGCAGAGCATTGCAGAGCGTTGCACGGTATTGGCGGGTGTTGCAGAGCATTGCAGAGTGTTGCAGGGTATTGGTGGGTGTTGCAGAGCATTGCAGAGTGTTGCAGGGTATTGGTGGGTGTTGCAGAGTGTTGCAGGGTGTTGCAGAGTGTTGCAGGGTATTGCAGGGTATTGCAGGTGTGAGGGGTTAACTCGGTAGCGGGTGTGTGTGACCCCCTGGATGGGTTCACAACACAAAGTCAGGCACAGCAGACAGCGGTGTAGGTTCAAAAAACAAAAGATCCGGTTTATTTCTGCTACATGCAGTGATACATAAACAGCCAAACAAAATAAAACAAGAAAATAAATCCTGGTCAGCTTGACCTCTAACTACACACGTAGACTCCCTGTCTAACAACTGGGTGCAGCCTTGTGCTGCCCCAGTCCCTGTCGCTATTGTAGGGGTTTGCCACACAGGCGTTAACTCACCGCACAGAACAGATCTCAGACTCCCCAGTCTATACACACAAAACTGGTTCCAGGATGGAGCATCTCCCTATGCATGCTGGGGTTTTTTGTAGAGGCCTTAATGAGCCCACTTACTACAGCTGGGCTCATTAACGCTTCCCCTCTAATTGTAAAAGTCTGCATAAAGCCTGAATCTAGGACACACATATTTCCCATCCTGAATACAACCAGGTGATTTTACCTGCGTGCTGCCACATACCCCCCCCTCTTGTTTCAACCTTGGGGTTGTAACACAAGCGGCCAGACACGCATGTATCCGAGACAAAGCATCCACATTCCCCATTTTAACACCAGGGCGATGCTTAACTGTAAAGTTAAATTCCTGTAGGGCCAGGAACCACCTATTTACCCTTCTATTGGTCTCCTTGTTCTGAGCCATCCACTTTAAAGGAGCGTGATCAGTCACCAGGTCAAAGTGCCTACCTAGCAGATAGTACCGAAGGGAATCTAGAGCCCACTTCACTGCTAAACATTCCTTCTCAATCGTGGAGTAATTTACCTCATGGGACTTCAACTTCCTGCTGAGGTAAATGACTGGGTGCTCTTCCCCGTTCCAGACCAGGGATAACACTGCTCCTAACCCAACGTCTGATGCATCAGTTTGTACCACGAAGTCCTTAGAGAAGTCTGGTGAGTAAAACACTGGCTGGCTACATAAGGCTGTTTTTAAGGACTGAAATGCTTCCTCAGCCTCTGGGGACCATTTAACCATGACCGACTCTTTCCCTTTTGTCAGGTTGGTGAGGGGCACAGCCTGAGAAGCAAAATGGGGAATGAATCGTCGATAATAGCCAGCAATTCCCAGAAAGGCTCGTACCTGTTTCTTGCTGTTGGGACGTGGCCAACTCTGTATAGCCTCGACTTTATTGACTTGGGGTTTTATCACCCCCCTCCCAATAGTGTACCCAAGATATTTGGCCTCCTCCTGTCCAATGGTACACTTCTTTGGATTGGCCGTAAACCCAGCTTCCCGGATAGAGTCTAGGACTGCTTGTACTTTTGGCAAATGTGAGACCCAGTCTGTGCTATGGATAATCACATCATCCAGGTAAGCTGCAGCATATTTCTGGTGGGGCCTCAGAATCTTATCCATTTTCCGCTGGAATGTTGCCGGTGCATTCTGTAACCCAAACGGCATTCTCTTATATTGGAATGCCCCATCTGGGGTTACAAACGCAGTTTTCTCCTTGGCCGACTCGGCCAGGGGAATTTGCCAATACCCTTTGGTGAGATCAAGAGTTGTCATATATCGGGCTGTTCCCAGCCGGTGGATCAACTCATCTATACGTGGCATGGGGTAGGTGTCAAATTTTGTAACTTTATTTAATTGTCTAAAATCGTTACAAAACCGCCAGCTCCCATCAGGTTTGGGCACTAGTACGATAGGACTGGACCAGTCACTCTGGGACTCCTCTATCACACCCAATTCCAGCATCCTTTGAACCTTCCCATGTATTGCCTCCCGTCGGGCCTCTGGTATTCTATAAGGTTTTAGTTTTACCCTTTCTCCTGGCGGGGTGATAATGTCATGCTCTACGCCAGATGTTTGTCCCGGAAGCTCAGAGAAAATCTCTTTGTTACGAAGTACAAACTCTTTAACCTCCTGTTGTTGGGGTTTCGATAAGGTGTCTGCTATTCCAACCTCAGGAACTAAGCAATCAGGCTGTACTTGTGACAAAGTCTCTGCGACTAGGGATTCCCTATCCCTCCAGGCTTTCAGCAGATTGACGTGATAGATCTGCTCCGGCTTTCGCCTTCCTGGCTGTCTAACCCTGTAGTTCACCTCACTAATTTTTTCAATTACTTCATATGGACCTTGCCATTTGGCCAGAAATTTGCTTTCAACCGTAGGGACTAGCACCAAGACCCTATCCCCCGGGGAAAAAGTACGGGTCTTGGCCCCACGGTTGTACACTCTCTGCTGTGCTAACTGCGCCTGGGTTAAATGTTCCTTTACAATTGGCATTACCTGTGCAATTCTATCTTGCATCAGGGCGACATGCTCAATCACACTCCTGTGAGGAGAACTCTCATTTTCCCAAGTTTCCTTGGCGATATCCAGCAGCCCTCTTGGGTGTCTCCCATAGAGCAACTCGAAGGGTGAGAAACCCGTAGAGGATTGGGGTACCTCCCTAATGGCAAACATCAGATAGGGTATTAGACAATCCCAATTCTTTCCATCTCTATCCACCACCTTCTTTAACATTTGTTTTAGGGTTTTGTTGAATCTTTCAACCAACCCATCTGTTTGGGGGTGATACACAGATGTACGCAATTGCTTCACTTTGTACAACTTGCATAATTGTTTCATAACCTGGGACATAAAGGGTGTACCTTGGTCCGTAAGCAGTTCCTTACAAATACCCACGCGGCTAAAAACAAGGGATAGCTCTTTGGCTATGGTTTTGGCCAAGGTATTTCGGAGAGGAATTGCTTCCGGATAACGGGTGGCATAGTCCAATATAACCAAAATGTACTGATGCCCCCTAGCAGACTTCATTATCGGACCTACCAAATCCATTGCGATCCTTTCAAAGGGGACCTCAATGATAGGAAGAGGTACCAGCGGGTTACGGAAATGTGGCATAGGTGCCGACTTCTGACACACAGGGCAGGAGGAACAATAATTTTCTGTTTCCTTCATGACCCCAGGCCAATAGAATCTCTGCAGTACCCTCTCTCTGGTTTTTTCGGTCCCCAGATGACCTCCCAGAATGTGCCCATGGGCCAATTCTAACACCAACTTCCTGTAAGGTTTGGGCACCACAAGTTGCTCAATGGTTTCTTCTGCCCTTTGAGCCACTCGATACAGCAGGTCCCTTTCCACAGTGAAGTACGGGTAAGTGCAAGTCTTATCTGGGTTCACTAACTCGCCATCTACTTTCACCACATTTTCCCGGGCCTTTATTAGGGTGGGGTCTTTTAACTGTTCTGTGGCAAAATTTTCCCTGTGAACCTCAAGATCCGAAAACTCCACAGACGGCATGGTTTCAACTGAGGATGTTGGCTCCTCCCCAGTTTCTCGAGTTTCCCCCGCCAATACCGACAAGGGAAATTCAGGAGAGTCCTCACCACTCCCAGAGGAATTCTGGTCATCATCCTGGTCTATAGGGGCACCAGTGGGGGGCTCAGGACAATCCCAGAGTTCCCAGAATTTTGGAAAATCCCTTCCCACAATAGCATCATGTGGTAAGTGAGACACTAACCCCACCTGATGAGAGAGGTTACCTTTGGGGGTCTCAAAAAACACTGAAGTTACAGGATACTCTCGGGTGTCCCCATGTACACAAATAACAGCCACCCTGTTCTTCCCAAAGACCTCTGTAGTAACTAATTCAGCTTTTATCAATGTTACCAGACTACCTGAATCTAGCAACACATCAACATGTCTACCATTAATACACATTTTACATAAATGTTTCTCAGGTCCCCGAATGGCAGTGCATGCAACTGTCGCAAACAGCGACTGGCGTCTCTCCCTTATAAAGTCACATTGCATAGGCTCATCCACAACTGGGCAATTGGCTGCAATATGTCCCTCTTGCCGGCAGCGGTAGCAAATAATCTTTTTCGCTGCCTCTTGCAGCATGGGCTTCCTGGGCTGCTCCCGCCAGACCTTAGGTAGAACTCCCACCCTCTCACTCTCTCCACCCTCACCCCTTGGAGTCATCTTACCCGCCACTGGGGATGATCTGGTCTTAGGGGGGAAAGTCCGTGAGTCCCTGGAAGAGGTGGTCAAGTTCTCTGTAGCCAAGTACCTCTCAACCAGATCCACAAGTTTGTCTGCATTTTCTGGGTCTCCATGGCTTACCCATTTTTGGATGGCAGTAGGAAGAGCTCTCAGGAAACGATCCATAACCACACGTTCCACAATGTTTGGTGCGGTCAAAATCTCTGGCTGCAGCCACTTCCTGCTCAGGTGAATGAGATCATACATTTGAGACCTGGGAGGTTTTCCAACCTGAAAAGTCCAGTTATGCACACGCTGAGCCCGGACTGCCAGGGTGACACCCAGCCGTGCCAATATTTCTGCTTTTAGCACCACATAGTCTTTTGCTTGGTCAGGCTCTAGGTCATAATAAGCTTTCTGCGATTCCCCAGTTAACAGAGGGGCCACCAGTCCAGCCCATTGCTCCTTAGGCCACTTTTCCCTTTCAGCAGTCCTTTCAAATGTGGTCAAAAACACCTCCGGATCATCCTCTCCAGTCATTTTTGTCAGTAAACGGCTCACACCAAAGGATGCGGTATTATTGTACCCACTTGCTTCATTGGTCTGCGGACGTTGCTGTATCAATGTCTCTATTTGCTGTTGAAAATTCTGCTCTTGCTTCTGCAACAGGTCTATGAAGCGGGCTTCAGATCGCTGCTGGGCTTGTTGCTGAGCTTCCAAACTCTGCTGCAAAGTTGCATTTGTCTGCTGCTGGGCTTGTTGCTGAGCTTCCAAACTCTGCTGCAAAGTTGCATTTGTCTGCTGCTGATTTGCATTTGCCTGCTGCTGGGCTTGTTGCTGAGCTTCCATACTCTGCTGCAAAGTTGCATTTGTCTGTTGTTGAGCTGCAAGGCTCCTTTGTAAACCCGCATTTGTTTGCTGCTGATTTGCATTGGCTAGAGCCAGCTGTCTCAGTATCTCCTCCATGCTGGCCTTAAAAAAAAACTGCCAAAATTCTCCACCAACTGTGAGGGGTTAACTCGGTAGCGGGTGTGTGTGACCCCCTGGATGGGTTCACAACACAAAGTCAGGCACAGCAGACAGCGGTGTAGGTTCAAAAAACAAAAGATCCGGTTTATTTCTGCTACATGCAGTGATACATAAACAGCCAAACAAAATAAAACAAGAAAATAAATCCTGGTCAGCTTGACCTCTAACTACACACGTAGACTCCCTGTCTAACAACTGGGTGCAGCCTTGTGCTGCCCCAGTCCCTGTCGCTATTGTAGGGGTTTGCCACACAGGCGTTAACTCACCGCACAGAACAGATCTCAGACTCCCCAGTCTATACACACAAAACTGGTTCCAGGATGGAGCATCTCCCTATGCATGCTGGGGTTTTTTGTAGAGGCCTTAATGAGCCCACTTACTACAGCTGGGCTCATTAACTCTTCCCCTCTAATTGTAAAAGTCTGCATAAAGCCTGAATCTAGGACACACATATTTCCCATCCTGAATACAACCAGGTGATTTTACCTGCGTGCTGCCACACAGGGTATTGCAGAGTATTGCAGGGTATTGCAGAGTATTGCAGAGTGTTGCAGGGTATTGCAGAGTGTTGCAGGGTATTGCAGAGTGTTGCATGGTGTTGCAGGGTGTTGCAGAGTGTTGCAGAGTGTTGCAGAGTATTGGCAGGGAATTGAGGGGTTAATTTTCGGTGAGCAGCGATGTGGGCACTGCAGATGCAGCCCACATCGCTGCTGACACCGATCTCTTTCCCCTCTGCTGTTCCGATCGGTACAGAGAGGGGGAGGGAGGAACCGGCATCATAACATGACGCCGGTTTGTTTACAAGTGATCACTCCGTCATTTGACGGAGCAATCACATGGTAAACGGCCACTATGAGTGGCCGTTTACCGTGATCCGTGATGCACCGGGTCCTGTGGACCCGGCGGTCACGGATGCTCTCGAGTGCGCGCCCCAGGGGGCGCGCGCGAGAGCGGAGTTCTGGGAAGACGTCGTATGACGGCCTCCCAGAGTTAAGAAACAGCCCTGTAGCCATCATTCGACTATAGGGCGGTTGTTAAGTGGTTAAGTGGCGCTTTACGAGCGTTTTTTGGGTGCTGAAAAGGGCTCTTAAAGCACTTGGGCATTCACATTGGGACTGCAGATGAGGCTTCTTTCAAGCGCTTCACAGGCACTTTTTTTAACGCTAAAGCGCCTGAAAAACGCCCCAGTGTGAAAGGGGTGTAACTCTCTATGCGAAAATAGGGAACTTGTCATTAGACCAGCTGGCAAGGGAGGGGGGATAGCCATCCTGAATAGGGATGACTATATTACTGAAATGTATAGAATCTTAGATGACCGAGATACCTATACTCCGCTCAAACGAGATCCGAAGTTTACTTACCTCAAGGAGTTGCAAGAGATCATTAAGAGAGGCTTGGAACAGGGTATTTAAAAAAAAAAAGAGAATTTTTTTTCTTATCCCTAAAGCACTAGATACACCTATTATCTATTATCTACCTAAGACCCACAAGCATTTAACTTGCTAGCTGGCTAGGACATGCTGACGTGACCATTGTCCTACGATTGGGAGTCTCCTCGGCTAACTATGGGGGGTTTGTGTCCCTGACCTGCTGTCCTCTGAATTGTTAACATGGGATCTGCCAACACCCTGTCGGGTGTTGATTGCAAGCTGGTTGATGCTTGCCTCTGGTAAGCGTGCATTCTTTATGGTGGTCAACACTTACTGGTGACGGAAGACTGCATGATTCATCACATTCACTTATTATTTGGACTAATATTTGATTTTTATTATTATTATTATTATTATTATTATTTATTAATTAATTTTCATTGATAATATTTTTATTCAATCTTTATTTATTCACACAATATTGGTTGTGAGCAATTTACACTTGATTGTTTACATATTTATTTAACCACTTAAGCCCCGGACCAATTGTCAGCCTAAGGACCAGAGGTCTTTTTACAATTTTGCACTGCTTTAACTGGTAAATGCAATGTTGTACCCAAATGAAATTTGCGTCCTTTTCGTCCCACAAATAGAGCTTTCTTTTGATGGTATTTGCCTCTGCGATTTTTATTTTTTACGATATAAAAGGAAAAAGGCTGAAAATTTTGAAAAAAAAGATATCTTCTATTTTGGTTATAAGATAAATCGAATAAACTAAATTTTAGTCATACATTTAGGCCAAAAAGTATTCAGCCACATGTCTTTAGTAAAAAAAATGTCAATAAGCGTATATTTATTGGTTTGCGCAAAAGCTATAGCGTCTACAAACTAGAGTACATTTTCTGGAATTTACACAGCTTTTAATTTGACTGCCTATTTCATTTCTTGAGGTGCTAAAATGGCAGGGCAGTACAAACCCCCCCCCCCCCCCAAATGACCCCATTTTGGAAAGTAGACACCGCAAGGAAATTGCTGAGGGGCATGTTGAGCCCATTGAATATTGTTTTTTTTGTCCCAAGTGATTGAATAAATGACACAAAAAAAAAAAAGTTTACAAAAAGTTGTCACTAAATGATATATTGCTCACACATGCCATAGTTATATGTGGAATTGCGCCCCAAAATATATTCTTCCGCTTCTCCTGAGTACGGGGATACCACATATGTGGGACTTTTTGGGAGCCTAGCCGCGTACGGGACCCCGAAAACCAATCACTACCTTCAGGATTTCTAAGGGTGCAAATTTTTGATTTCACTCCTCACTACCTATCACAGTTTCGAAGGCCATAAAATGCCAAAATAGCACAAAACCCCCCCAAATAACCCCATTTTGGAAAGTAGACACCCCAAGCTATTTACTGAGAGGCATTTTGAGTCCATGAAATATTTTATATTTTTCCACAAGTTGCGGGAATATTACAACCTTTTTTTTTTGCACAAAGTTGTCACTAAATGATATATTGCTCACACATCCTATGGGCATAAGTGAAATTACACCCCAAAATAAATTCTGCTGCTTCTCCTGAGTACGGGGATACCACATGTGGGGGACTTTTTGGGAGCCTAACCATGTACGGGACCCGAAAACCAAGCACCGCCTTCAGGATTTAAATATAAAACGCTACCAAAAAAAACTGTTAGCGATCGCAGGGATCAGGCCTGACTCTGCGAACGCTGCAATTATGTGTTTAGTGTTTTGTAAGTGACAGTGATCGATCGATACTGCACTTGGGTGGGCTGGGCGGAGGGGTAAAACGCAGGTGCTAGCAGGTATCTGGGCTGATCCCGCTAACAATGCGTTTTTTTGGAACCCTAAACTGCTGGGGACGCTAGTATAGATCTGATCAGATCAGATATTGATCTATTCAGATACTATACCACTACGGGAGGTGTATGCTTTGCACGTGGGTGTTAGCGGTATTGGCACTAACCTAGCACTGCCTGGGGCGACGCAAACCCTGACCCTAAAACCTAATTGATATCACCCGCCGGGTGATCAGGGGGTTAAACCTTTATTGAGTAATAGATGGTGGGTGCCCTGATGCTATAAAAAGCAAACTAACTAACCAGAGTCACCCGTAACACTTATACGGTGATCACTGGTGAAAGGGTTAACTAGGGGCAATCAGGGGGTTAAAATCTTTATTAGGAAGTATATGGGGGTCCCTGACGCTATATAAAAACCTGACGGGGAACCTAAATAACTAACTGGCTAACCAGCATCACCAGTGACACTTATACGGTGATTGCTGGTGAAAGGGTTAACTCTAGGGGCAATCAGGGGGTTAAAATCTTTATTGGGTAGTATATGGGGGTACCTAATGCTTTAAAAACCTGGCAGTGAACCTAAAAAAATAACTAGCTACCTAGCGGCACCAGTGACACTAATGCAGCGATCAGAAAAACGATCGCTTAGTGACAGTGGCAAAAGGGGGTGAAAGGGTTAACTAGGGGCAATCAGGGGGTTAAAACCTTTATTAGGTAGTATATGGGGGTCCCGGACGCTATATAAAAATCTGATGGGGAACCTAAATAACTAAATAACTAACTGGCTATCCAACGTCACCAGTGACACTTATGTTGTGATCTTTGGTGAAAGGGTTAACTCTAGGGGCAATCAGGGGGTGAAAACTTTTATTAGGTTGTATATGTGGGTACCTAACGCTATAAAAACCTGGCGATGAACCTAAAAAATAACTAGCTACCTAGCGGCACCAGTGACACTAATGCAGCGATCAGAAAAACGATCGCTTAGTGACACTGGCAAAAGGGGGTGAAATGGTTAACTCTAGGGGCAATCAGGGGGTTAAACCTTTATTGGGGGGGTAGGGGGCTACCCTGGACCTAACACTAACTGCCCTGACACTTTTTACTGTCACAACTGACACTAAATGCAGTGATCAGTAAATAAATGATCACTGCAATCAGTGACACTGTGACTGGGAGAGGGGGGGGGGGGCGGGGGGGAGGGTGATTTGTGTGCCTATATGTACCTACATGTCAGTGTAGTGATTGGTGCACTTACTATGTGTTCTCCTCGCAGTCCGGTCAAAAAGACCGCCCCGAGGAGAGTGGCATCACTTCCTCCCTGCCTGTGTTTACACTACACAGGTAGGGGAAGCTTCTCATTCGCCAGGAGCGATCGAGAGGGTATGGCCAGAGACCAATGGCCATCCCCTCATCCCTCATCTATTCAATTTCTTTAATATAATTTTTTTTCCTCTGGTTTAACAATGGGGTATTACTGTCAGTGCAGCCACCTTTTCTTATTTCACTGTGTTTTTGTGTGTATCACACTTAGTAGCTGCTGCTATATATTTTTTATTTCATCATTGGTCCAATACTTGCTTTAACGCATTATTATATTCAGAGCGGCTACTCACACAGCCTTGGGGAAATCTTGTCCATGCAAATTTTTGGGTGGCATGGGTAAATGAAAAAAGGTGCCAGCAATCTAGGTGCAGGGGCACTGAAAAGTAAGTGTTTGCAAGATCAATCACTGTAAAGCAGGTTCTGGAGGCAAGTATTCCACTTAGTAAAGTGTGGGGGTTGGGCACGATCAGGGTATCTGCCTGAATTATATTGTTAATGGCTCTCAAATCATGCACCATGTGATATGTCACCTGCCCACCATTCTTGTCTGGCTTCTTTGCATTTGGGAACAGGGGTCTATTGACTTGGAACTTCATTGGTACAACAACCCTTGCTGCTTTCAGTTGAGTGATTTGATCCTTTATCCCCTCAATCTGAGCAATACTCAGTGGGTACTGTTTAATCTGTGGGAGATGGGCTCCTGGTTTAATTTATATCATGACGGGTGCAATCCAGCAGACCTACATCATATTTGCTGGTGGCCCATAATTCAGCGGGAATCGCTTTCAATTCTTGTGGAAATGGCGGAGTGGAGTCTTGGATTAAAATTACTCCACAGGCAGAATTTAAAACTTCTCCGGACAGACTACTGACCACCTGGACTTCGTAGGAGTGTAGTCTATGTTTGCAAAAATTTGATTCAAAATGTCAGCTCCCAAAAGATTGGTAGGAACTGTGTCTGAAACTAACACTTTAGTGACAATTTCTGTTTGCTGTCCTAGCCTGAGTTAAAGTGGCTTGGACTGAATCAAATTAGTAGAGTTCCCGGTTAGGCCAACACTAGAGATAACATTTGTAGATAATAATCCTGGAGGTAAGTCCTCTATATTAAAAACACTTCAGCTTCGGGGGGGCGTGTCTGGATGTAGGTGCAGGCAGACGTGTCAGTGAGGAGCTCCGGCCATCCGTTCTATTAATCCTGTGCCATCCATAAGCACCATAAATAAACGCTGGGAAATCTGCCAGCCAGGAGGACAAACATCCCCACCCGACTGAGCCTGAGGGAATATTGCAAAGATTCGGCCACTGTGCAGCCGGGAGATGGCTGGTCCTCCAAGCCTGCGGCTGCCGCCATCTTTCCAGCCTGTGCCTGGTTAAATGACCCCCTTGAGGACTGCTGGAGAGGTAAGGGGCTCCCCTCATTTTCCTCCCAACTTCCCGGTGTCTCAGGTGGGAATCTGTGGAGCCGCAGGTGCTGACTGGCGGGGCCTACTCCGGCCTAGTGCGGCCTGGTGCAGCCTGCGACTTTCCTACATGGCCGGCGGAGGAGCGTCGCGATCGGCCTCCAATCGGGGGCAAAGACATTGAGGAGGCTCCCCACATCCCTCAGCATCCCGGACTATGCCTTTTTTGGAGTGGCCGCTGGTCCGTGGGGCCGCTGTTGCCACCATCATGACCGCGGCCTAGTGCACCCTGCCGCTCACCGCAGTTTCCTGAGGTCCCGGCCGGCTTGGTCCTGGGAACATCGTTGCTGTTGCCCTGTTAACCCTCTGTCTCCTTGCTGGATGCAACTAACTCCTTTGGGGTGGGCTGTTTCATGTGGGCAGGCTGAGGACTTCTGGGAGCACCATCATCCTTGCAACCCCCAGCATCCATCCATCCGGCTCCCTGGGCCCATTAAAATAGTGCCTCCGCCCTGCTCTCCTTACTGGAAGTCCACTGCCTGTGGGTGGGTGGAGGACCACGGACGGTTACTGCTCAGTGTTCCTTCATGGGCCCTAAGCACCGGCCTAATAACGCATCTGCGCCGAGTCGCTTGGCCCCTGCAACGGCTGCAATACCAGATCCTTCTCTCATTGGGAGATTACAGAAGCTCCTGGTCAGATTTTGCCATGGAGTCTGACGCTTCTCCGAGTGTGGCTTTGCCTACCCCTCCCTCCCAAGACAGCACTGCTGTAATCCTGGCTGCTATTGAACAAAGTAAAACCTCTATGCTGGTGAGAATAGACCAACTTGCTGAGGAATGTAACCTCATTAGAAATGATCTGATAGGCTGACTGAATTGGAATCTAGAATCTCTGCCAATGAGGATCTTACAGCTACCCACACCAACACTATAGTGGACTTGCAACACATGGTAAAACTACTAGTCGCTAAGTCAGACGACGCGGAAAACAGAGCAAGACGCAACAATGTACGTGTCCTAGGTCTCCTGGAGGGGGAGGAGGGTGACCGGCCAGCGGAGTTTGTGGAAGAATTCTTCAAAAAACTCTTGGGTCTCGCAGACATCCCCCCGACCTATGTCGTTGAGCGTGCCCACCGAGTACCCACGGGACGCATTATCCCTGGGGCAAATCCCCGACCCTTCTTGGTCCGCTTCTGAATTTCAGGGACAGTGACAGGATCCTTTCCGCAGCTCGTAAACACTCCTCGCTTCCATACGGCAACTCCTCAATCCTTCTGTTTCTGGATTTTTCTGCAGACCTACAGCACAAAACGAAGTCCTTTAATGATGTCCGTAGGCGTTTACAGGAAAAGCATATGAAATACAGCATGTTGTATCCCAGCCGTCTCCGGGTTCCTCATAATGGCTCAGTAAGGTTCATTGATTCGCCAGAGGATGCAAACGACTGGCTGAACAACCTACGTTAAATATAATTGCTATCCCCGCTTCAAGTCGACGTCTGACAGTTTTCACAGGAATTTCATCTTTCTTCCGGACCCGGGTTCGGGGGGGCTGTTTCTTGAATTCAACTATTATTCTGCTATCTGGCTCCCTGTCTCTCAACATCAGAGCTTGTGTTGTTAGTTGTATCCTGAGCCCCCCCATGCAGACTTCACCCGCTAGTTGGGTAGGAGTCCTTTTGAGCCCCTGGAAGATGGCGATTTGACTCTTCCTGGTTTGTGATTTTTTTTTTTCTCCTAGAACCATAGTTCACTTTAGATCCTACTAGTTCTAAACTGGATGTGCTTTTCTTCTACATTTTTCTAACCCGAAGCTGCCTGGTTATTATTTATTATTGACGCATCAACTTTCCCCCCCCCATCTCAGTTCTTAACTTTTCCCGCCAATTGAAGAGGCGTCAGCAGCACAGAGTCGCTGCACTTTGGAACTTTGTTTGTCTTTAAGGAGTCTGAAGATTTAAGTGTTTGAGTTCAGGTTTTGGGTATTAAACTGACCATAGTTCATGTTTTGTTTTTTGTTTTTTTTTTGTTTTTTTCTCTCTAAAGGGTATTCATGGTCAGTAAGGAGTTCACAGGTTATTTTATTTTTTTCAATTTTCTATGTACGCTCGGTATCCACTGACTGATGCTTATTTTTCATATATTCTATTACTGTGTATCATACCTGCTGCAAAATGTGTTATATTTTGGGTGCTCTCCCTTGGACCCATAGGGGCTGACCCACCACAAGTAGGTATCATTATGCTGTGCCATAATTTGTTACTGAGTTCATGTAGCTAAAATTGGTTTCATGGAATGTTCTGGGTCTTAATGACAAGGTCAAAAGGGCGTTAATGTTTAAATATTTGAACAATCATAGGCCCCACATCTTATTCCTGGGAAATAAGATCCTGGCATTACGCAGACCCTGGGTACGGCAATCATTTCACGCAACATATTCTAGTTATGCGAGGGGAGTGGCCATTTTACTGAATAAATGCCTTGCATATAAGGTTATACACCTACACACGGATCAGGAAGGCCGATTCATAATCCTACTACTAGAGATTAGAGCGGTGATCTACGCTTTAGTGAATGTATATGTGCCTCCTCCCTTCAAACCACAGGTTCTCTACAAGTTGTATGAGCTCTTGGCTCCATTACAATTCTCCACATTACATAGCTGGGGACTTTAACTCCATTTTGGATCCGTCTCTGGATTCGTCCAATCCAAATAGGGTGTACTCATCGGACTTGCTCCAATGGGCGCAAACATTTAATTATACTGAGATCTGGAGATGGAAGCATCACACCGCTAGGGCCTATTCCTTCCACTCCACCACTCACAAATCAGGTTCCAGGATTGACCTGGTCTTTGGTAACACCGGTGCCCTAGCGGGGGTAAGGGTGGCCACGTACTTACCTGTGGGCCTCTCGGATCATGCGCCCTTGGAGGTCACCTTGGAGTTGTCGGACAACAGGAGCCGAGACTGTTGGTGTTTAGCACCCAAATGGTTGCCCAAGGGTAGGGGAGGAAGTCTCTCCTAAACTACAGCAATATTGGGAGATCAATGAGGACGCAACCTCAGCGCAGGTGGTCTGGGACGCCTTTAAGGCCACTACTAGAGGAGAATACACCTCGGCTATTAAAACGGTCCGCTCTGAGATATCCTGTCAGGTCCAAACACTTGAGGAGGGAGAGGCTAGGGCGGCAGAGGCCTTTTCTGGCTCACCAACTCTGGATCACTTCAGCCGACTAGCTGAGGCAAGAAGAGCGTTGGCTCTACATCTTGCATCAGCTACACATTTAGATTTGAAAACTCTGGCGGGGAAGGTTTTTGAGTCCGGAGACAAAAATAGCAAACTCCTAGCGAATTTAGTAGTGGACTCTAAAATGCAGAAATTTGTGGGGTGGATGGTCGGCTGATATCCACTCCCGAACTGATTCTAGACAAATTCAAATCCTTCTATGAAAACCTGTATACCGCAGTCCCTGGCTGGCCGGAGGACAGGAGGGGGGAGTTTTTGCGTTCCCTACATCTACCCACGCAGGAGGATATTGAATTTCTAGATGGAGATTTTCCCACCGAGGAGATAGAAAAAGCGATTTGTTCATTTCCCAGTGGGAAAATACCAGGACCTGATGGTCTACCTGGTGAATGGTACAGAATGTATGCTTCCTTAATTGCACCAAAATTGTTAAAGGTTTTCTCTGAGAGTAAGGAACAGATGGCATTACCTCCTTCCATGTATCAGGCACACATAGTTCTTATCCCTAAGCCCAGTAAAGACGTATCCCTCTGCACTTCCTATAGGCCGATTTCTCTGCTAAACTATGACCTCAAGATCTTGACAAAAATATTAGCGACCAGACTGCGAACGATTTTACCATCCCTGATTAATATAGACCAGACTGGGTTCATGCCAGGGAAATCCACAGATATAAACTCGCATAGAGTGTTTACCCATCTCCAGCTACCTCCCGCTGAGTCCTCCACGAGGGTAATGGTTACACTAGACATTGAAAAGGCGTTCGACTAGGTAGCATGTCCTTTTATGTCTTCGGTCTTGAAGGTTATGGGGTTTGGAGAGGTATTCCGCAAATGGATCAATATTTTATGCAAGGAACTGACAGCACAGATTAAGCTCGGTGGTGCTCTGTGGACACCTTTTACTGTTGGTAGAGGTACGAGGCAAGGTTGTCCACTGTCATCGGCTCTCTTTGCCTTGATGATGGAGCCACTTGCCTCGGCCCTCAGACAAGCGGACGGGGTTAGGGGGATACAGGTGGGATCCATACATGAGAAAGTTGCGTTATACGCGGACGATCTGATCCTTTTCTTGAGAGACCCTGCCCTGTCCCTTCGAGAGACGTTGACCATTCTTTCCAACTTTACCAACTTTTCAGGACTCAAGGTAAACTGGGATAAATATCAAATTTTTGCCCATAGATAGAGCGGCAAGAGATGCAGCAGATCCCAGTCTACCACTACTATGGACAGACAAAATCAAATATCTAGGTATTCACATCTCCGCTTCTATACGGGCGTGGTCAGTGGCTAATTCCATGCGCCCCATACCCTCGGGACACATTTCCCCATATAACCCTCTTTGGTTTAACCTGAATTTTTTGGAATTCGGATCCATCCCTGACCCTAGTGTGTGGGCATGCAGGGGCATTAAATATATTAATCAGATCTGTTTTGAGGGCAAGCTACAGACATTTGACAGGTTGAAACAACAATATAATCTACCTAACTCCCGTCTATTCAGATTCCTGCAGCTTAGTCACGCTTTTAAGCCTCAGGCCGCGTATACACGGGCGGATTGTCTGGCCAACTAAGTTCGTCAGACAATCCGACAGACAGTCCGTCCTACTTTTGAATGAACGGACTTGACCACACACGACGAACAGACAGTCCGCTGAAAGCTTGCGCGATGACGTGTACGGCACGTACGACGGGACTAGAAATTCGACGTCCAATACACTGCAATGCAACCTTCGGCCGTGTAAATCCTTTCTGAGCATGCGCCATACTTAGTCCGTCCAACTAGCCTACTCACGAGCGGATTGTCCGCTGAAACCAAGTTTGGACGGACAATATTACGGAAATTCCGAAAGACTTAGTCCGCCAGACTGTCCGCTGAAAAAGTCCGCTGAAGCCCACACACGAGCGGATTGTCCGCTGAAACACGTTTCAGCGGACTAAGTTGGACGGACAATCCTCTCGTGTGTACGCGGCCTCAGTTTGATAATGCTCCCGTGGCCTTTTATACTTCAAATCTGGAGACTCTGCTCAGGGATGAAACTCTATCTAAGCTCTTATCCACCATATATAAAGCATTAACGTCCACACAGGATTAGAAAACCTTAAGGCAAAGTGGGAAGTGGACTTCCCTGCATTAGACACAGAAGACTGGGAAGAAATGTGGGAGTACCCATTCTCACAGTTAGTTTCAGGGAGAGATAAACTAGTGCAATTTAAAATAGTACATAAGGTGTACTACACGCCTGTACGTCTACATAGAATTTATCCATCTGTTTCCGCATCTTGCTGGAGATGCAACACACCCTCAGCGGATTTCACACATATGTTTTGGAGCTGTCCTCAGATAGAATTTTTTTGGGTGGAGGTGACCAAATTTATTTTGACAGTCACCATCATCTCTGTGCCAGTGTCTGTAGAGATATGCCTGCTGGGCCTAGTTAAACCACTGGCCCCACGCCGGGCAATCAGAACCATGCTAGGACTATTACTTTATTATGCCCAAAAATCTATAGTACTCAGATGGAAGGCCTCGGCCGCACCCTCGATACATTTCTGGAAGAGGTTAGTGAACACGGCTCTACCATTGTACAAAGCTACTTACCTGTCACGTGGTTGTGGAGACAAATTTCACAAAATATGGGATATTTGGATGGAATCCCATCCCACTAATGCAGATTCGGTAGATGTTTAGTAACATTATGCTGAGCACCGGGAATGATGTGGGTGACATCCCCGATCTCATAAACATCCATGGGGCTCTCAGGTCACTATCTATGGGGGAGAAGGGGGAGTAAGACTATGTAAGTGTATTGTACATTTCATCGAATGATCAATTGAGGAAAGTTGCAGGGTATATGTGATTTTGGAGGCTCCTTTCTACATTCTGCATAGGTGATCGAGCATACAGAGGTTTTGTAACAAGTTATATGTATGACTTTTATTTTTATTTTTTATTTTTTCTTCTTTCTCTCTCTTAGTAGTTGTATAGGAGTGACCGAGCCTGGGTATGCCCAATAGGCTGTTTTGTATTTAACTTGGAATTTCAATAAACATAACTTTAAAAAAAAAAAACACTTCGGCTTGCACCAGTATCTATTAAACAGGTTAATTCTGTTTCTCCTGCTGGATAGGGGAGTTCTTGTAAAAATACTTTTACTCTGGCCTCGGGACCATTGTCTCCCCTATTTAACATGATTGATACTGTCATGTCATTTTCCTATGCCTGATTCCCTGCTTTTGGCAGAGAACTGGGATCAGCATGAGGTGCCTCTAAGCTCTATTCCAGTCTACGGTCAGGAAAATGGCAGAATTTTGCTATGTGTCCTTCCCCAATACAATTGTAACATATATCTGGTCCACGATTGCCATGATTTCTGAAATTGCTATTGCCTCTTCCTTTCTGCTTCCCCATGTACATAACCTTGGGTTTGCTGTCATTTTGGTTAATCCTGTTTTCTATGGCTATTCGAGACATCCTGCCTTTCAACTGGGGTATTTTTTCAACTGGGGTATTAAACCATCAAGAAATCTTTGTTTCACCAGTTTTGTAGATGGACTTGCAGTTTCTCCCACTTTCTCTTCCTCTATTTCAATGCCTGCTTCCTCAGCCATATCGCTTAACAGCCTCCAATAAGCCCCTGCTACTTCCTCTTTCCCTTGCTGAATTCATAAATTCAGCATGTCTGGTTTGTCCATATAGTTGGAGTAATTTTTCCTTCAATTTCTCACAAACGTCCCATCCACTAACCATCTTATCTAGATTTTTTGATGTGTACACCACATTCTTTAAGTATATAGTGTAACCTGGGGGACAGGTAGCAGGTACAAAAGCTTTCTGAGATAAGCAGGCTTTCAGGCACAGATACCAGATCCAGTGAGGTAGTGACAAACAGTGCTGTGTTTATTTGTGTTATATACAAGTTTATATACAGGTGCTGTACAGTGTTCCAGAAACAAATGAGAACAAAGATAGCAACACAAAAATCCTAGCCCTGTCTCAGCTCTAACTACACAATATGCAGGACCTAAATACCAGGCTGAGCAAGCCTACCGCTTGTCAGTTTCTGCATAAATGGCTTAACAGCTTTTACCAACTTTTTGGCTCTCACAGATCAGCGTGGTCTGTGTTTCCCAGGCAGAGAGCAAAGGCTGTCTGCTCAGGTGATCTTAAATTAGCCTGGGGAAGAGGACCAAGACCCGAACTGGATCATGGCTCAGAGACTTCTGAATGTGTACGAGAGGAGCCTGGGAGACGGATAAACCCCAGACAGGACTTTTCCTGGCTCTCTCTGGAATGCTCTGCTACAATAGCCAGACATGTTGCTTCCCACTGCTTTAATAAGAAGCTGTTGAATGTCAGTAGCAGAAGCCTCATAAGCTTCCTGTGCAGTGCTAAGTTTGTTTACAAACCCAAGTGGATTCTTTCTAGGATCTCCGAATCCCTCTAATATGGCTCTCATATCATGGGAACTAAAAGGTACATGCCATTTAATTTGAGACTCACTGTTAACATCATTACCTTCAAAAACTAATTGGGTTCTGACCGGATAAACTGCAACCGATTGCTCTGTGCCAGGGGCAGAAGGCATCTCCCTTCTTTCTCTCTTCATCTTTCTGCCACAATTTGTAAATTATGGTTTGCTCCGGAAGTTCAGACTCTATCTCCGTTTCTCTGGCCAAAGCCTTAAGTTCAGAGATATCTAGTTTTGCATATGTGCCTTTTGATTTATGCCAATCATCTGTTTCTAGTATACGAGCCAAAACCCTCTTTGTAGGTTGATATGGGGCTGTTAAACCTCTGCTCTCTACTATATTTCCCAGCTATTTTTTGTGTGTTCCATGTAATCTAATTCTTTTGCTTTTGTGCGTGGATCCCTTAAAGCCAATTATTGCAGCCGTGTGCTGTATCTTTCCAATGCCTGACGATTCACAGGACCTCCTCACTGGCAAGTAAACTATAGAAAGAGATTATGGAATTGTGTTTGTTAGTTAAAATTGTCTGAAGTTTTCATCTGATTTAGTGTGGTGTAGGCGTTTCTAATAAGGGATCCAAAAAACAAGGGACCTCCTGGGGGCAACATTTGAGGCGCGGATCTTCTTTGGCTACAGTTAACCCCTCCCCCCCCGCATCTATATAGTGGTAAGTGCACTGACCATCCACACTTGTTGATATTTGCATTTCACTCTGGAGGATGTGTAGCTATATGGGCCCCTATGTATGGTAGGGTCTGGTGTTGAAGTCATTTCACTTCTCTCCACATGGGGGGGTTAAGTTTATATACTACCCCTTTCATTCTCATTATTATTCTTACTCTATGGAGAGCTGAGGGGGCTGTTTATGTTTCAGTCTTTGGACTAATTCCTTTATCCTCATTTATTGCCAACAGAGGGGTAGGCTCTTAATATTTGACACTGTCAGGAACCGTGAAACAGGCAGAGACAGAAGTACAATCAAATCACACTTGTTTATTAATAAAAATAAAAAGGTAAATAGGAAAAAGCGTAGTCAAGCATAGCCAGAGTCCAGTAGCCAGATCGGGTAGTCAGCCAGTCCAAAGTTCATAAACCAGATCGAGTAATCAGCCAGTCCAGACGTCAGGGATCCAAAGAGAGCAACTGCAAGCAGGATAGAAGCCAGGAAGGATGTCAGCAAGCCAGTCTTGAAACAAACAGCAGGAGGTGGTTCCTAGTGATGTGACCACGCGAAGGCAAAGGAAAGAGTGAGCTGGAAGGATTTAAATAGGCAGGTCAAACGAGCATCATCGGGAACAGCTGGTAACTGTGGAAAGAGAAGAGAGCTGGCAATTAGCCGACAGCTGAGCGGTCAGCCCAGAGGAGGAAGGGCTAAGCCAGCCCTGACAGTACCCCCCCCCCCCAATGACCCCTCTCCCTCGGAGGGCCACCGGGCTTGAGGGAAAACCATCCATGGAACTCGCGGAGGAGGACAGGGGCATGTACGTCAGAGGATAAAACCCAGGAGCGTTCCTCCGGACCATACCCCTTACAATGCACCAGGTACTATCTGCGCCCACGAAACCTACGGGAGTCAACAATGGATTGTACCTCATACTCCTCATGGTTCTCAACCTGAATAGGGTGAGGACATGGCACCGAGGTGGTAAATCGGTTACAGACCAACGGTTTCAATAAGGAGACATGAAACACATTTGAGATGCGCATACTAGGAAGAAGGTCCAAAGCGCAAGCTACTGGGTTAATCCTGTGAAGGATACGGAAAGACCCAAAAGGTGCAAACTTCAGTGAGGGAACACGAAGCCGGAGGTTGTGAGATGACAGCCAGACCCTTTGCCCAACCTGGTAGGAAGGCGCAGGCAGGTGTCTGCGGTCAGAATGGAGTCTGTACCTATCATTAGCATGACGCAAAGCCTCCTGGACTTGTACCCAAGTGGAACGAAGACCGCGGAGATGCTCATCTAATGCAGGAATACTCTGCGGAACAAACAAGTAAGGCAACATGGAAGGTTGGAAACCATAATTCGCCATAAATGGAGACAATCGGGAGGCAAAAAACAAAGCACTGTTGTGAGCAAACTCTGCCCAGTTGTTATGGTCAGAAATATAGCAATGTAGGAATTGCTCCAAGGGCTGATTGGCTCGTTCTGCTGCCCCATTAGACTGCGGGTGATAGGCAGAAGAGAACACAAGCTGGATTCCCAACTGTGCACAAAAGGCTTGCCAGAACTGGGAGACAAACTGACTGCCCCTATCTGAGACAATCACCTTGGGTAGCCCATGTAAGCGAAAGATTTCCCGAGCAAAAATGGAAGCAAGTTCCTTAGAGGTGGGCAACTTCTTAAGTGGAATACAATGACACATCTTTGAGAACCGGTCAACCGCCATAAGGATAACAGTGTTGCCTTGGGAGTTGGGCAATTCCACAATGAAATCCATAGACAGGTGAGTCCAGGGCCTCTTTCCATTGGGTATGGGTTGTAGGTGGCCTACTGGAAGGTGTCGTGGAGTCTTACTCTGAGCACACATGGGACAGGCAGCTACGAAGGCAGTAACATCAGCCTGTAGACTAGGCCACCAGAATTGTTGGGGGATAGCCCAAATTAGTTGATTCTTCCCAGGATGGCCAGCTGCCTTGGGAGAATGGTAAGTCTGGAGCACTGCAGTACGAAGACTCTCTGGGACAAAGCAGCGGTCACAAGGTTTATCAGGAGGAGCATGGACCTGAGCAGCAAGAATTTTGTCACCCAAAGGAGAAGTAAGACTGGTGCGAACCGTAGCCAAGATACGATCAGGAGGAATCATAGGAACCGGAAAACCGACTCCGACTTGGAAGTGGAGGAAAATTGTCGAGACAAGGCATCAGCCCTTACAATCTTAGTACCGGGTAAGAATAAGACAATGTAATTAAAGCTCGACAAGAAAAGAGCTCATCGCTCCCTTCTGGGAGAGAGTCGCTTAGCCTCAGACAAGAATGTAAGATTCTTATGGTCAGTAAGAATAAGAACGGGCACAGTGGTACCTTCAAGGAGATGTCTCCATTCTTTCAGGGCGAAAATGATCGGCAACAGCTCTCTGTCACCAATCTCATAATTGCATTCAGCAGGTGACAAAGTAACCACACGGATGCATAGCGCTCTCAGAGTTAGGACGTTGAGACAGAAGGGCATCAACTTATAGGATAAAAGGCAACGTAGGATCAGGATGTGCCAACACAGGAGCAGAAACAAAGGCAGCCTTGAGAGTCTTGAAGGCCTTAATGGACTCCGGAGACCAACTCTGTGGGTTACCGTCCTTTCTGTTTATATCAGTCAGAGGCTTGACCAGAGACGAGAAGTTACGAATAAACTTCCAATACTAGTTGGCAAAGCCCAGGAATCACTGCAGAGGACGTAAACCCACGGGTCGAGGCCACTGTAGGACTACCGACAGTTTCTCTGGGTCCATTGAAAAACCAGCAGTGGAAATTACATAGCCCAGGAATGTAACCTGTTCACGATGGAACTCGCACTTCTCCAGTTTACAATAGAGATTGTTCTCCCTTAGTTTCTGAAGTACACAACAGACATCTGTGTGGTGGCTCTCCAGGGACTTGGAAAATATGAGGATATCATTGAGATAAACCAGCACACACAATTGCAACAAATCTCGGAGGACATCGTTAATAAATTCCTGAAAAACTGCCAGGGCGTTACAAAGGCCAAAAGGCATTACCAGGTTATTCATAATGGCCTGTTCTGATATTAAACGCAGTTTTCCACTGGTCGCCCTCCTTAATGCGCATGAGATTGTATGCCCCTCTCAGGACAAGCTTTGTGAAAACCGTTGCTCCCTTGAGGCGGTCAAATAATTCTGTAATCAATGGAATCGGGTAGGCATTCTTAATCGTGACATGATTGAGACCCCTATAATCTATACAAGGTCTCAGTTCAATGCTCTTCTTTTTCACAAAGAAGAAACCAGCACCAGGAGACGAGGACTTGCGGATAAAACCTCGAAAGTGCGTCAGCAACATACTCCTCCATGGCCTTATCCTCCAAGACCGACAAAGGGTAAACCCGGCCACGAGGAGGTATGGCACCAGGTTGAAGGTCAATTGAGCAATCATAAAGCCAGTGGGTAGGCAAACTACCGGCTTGACCTTTATCAAAGACATCACCAAAATCACGGTACTCCTCCGGCAGGGAAGGGAGTGAAGCGGTGCACAGGACCTTGGATACCTTCAGGAAGCATGTCTCACTGCATTGTTGTGACCAGGAGAGAACATCAGCATGGAGCCAATCAAAAGAGGGGTTGTGCCTCTGTAACCAAGGATAACCAATAACCAGTGGAAATCTGGGTGAGGAAATTACTTGAAATTGGATTATCTCATGGTGAAGAGCCCCTACGGCCATGGACAATGGAACCGTCTCATGGGTCACATGGGCAGGCTGTAAAGGTCTCCCGTCAAGAGTCTCAATGGCAAGTGGAGTGTCACGCAGCTGCAGCGGAATTGAGTGCTGCAAAACAAATGCAGCATCAATGAACAGGCCTGCAGTCCCAGAGTCGATTAGCGCCTGTATCTCGATGGACGACTCAGCCCAAGAAAGGGTGACCAAAACCAGGGGCTTATCCTTCTGGATTACTGGGGACAAAACAACGCCCCCTAAGGTCTGTCCATGACAGGACCTCAAGGTTCGTGCGTTCCCTGGACGGGTAGGACAAGACTTCAAACAGTGACCTGCCTGGCCACAATAAAGGCACAATCTCTCCCTCCTCCTAAAGGCTCTCTCATCCGCAGAGAGACGCGTGAAGCCCAGGTGCATGGGTTCATCTTCACTGACCAACTTGGTACCAGGAGGCATGGGAGGTGAGGGAGGCATGGGTGGGACTACAAAGCTCGGAGGCAAACATACAGGAGGCTTCCGCAAGCGCTCCTTAAGAGAAGGTCTTTCTCTCAGTCTGGAGTCAATGAGGGTAGCAAACGAGATCAAGCTCTCCAACTCAGTGGGTATATCTTGGGCTGCTATCTCATCCTTGATGGAATCCGAGAGACCATGAGAAAAGGCAGCCACGAGGGCCTCATTGTTCCAAGCAACCTCTGCTGCCAGAGTATGGAATTCAATGGCGTAGTCGGCAACAGTTCTCGTACTCTGTTTGATGGACATGAGGCATTTGGCAGCAGAAGCGGAGCGTGCGGGAATGTCAAAAACCCTTTTAAAGGAGGCCACAAACTGAGGGTAACTCAAGACAACAGGTTTTTGCGTCTCCCATAGAGGGTTAGCCCAGGCCAAGGCTTTCTCAGAAAGCAAAGATATCATGAAACCTACTTTGCTTCTGTCCGTGGGAAACGCCTGGGGCAGCATTTCGAAGTATATCTCAACCTGATTGAGAAACCCTCTGCATTGAACTGGATCGCCCCCCAAATTGCTGGGGAAGCGGAGCAGAATCAGACATACCTCTGATAGAGGTAATACTCGAGGCAGGTGCCTGCACAGAGACTGGTGCAGCAGCAGGGACAGTCTGTGACTCAGGTTGTACCGGAGCAGCCACCGTGGCGGATTCCAGGTGAGCCATGCGATTCAGGAGTGTTTGTAACGCCAAGGCAAACTGATCCATGTGGTGATCTTGCTCATCCAATCTGGAAAAAAAATTAGCAACAAGTGGATTGACTGTATCTTCTGAATTCATGGCCTTCGCGTACTGGCAGGAACCATGAAACAGACAGACAGAAGTACAATCAAATCACACTTGTTTATTAATAAAAATAAAAAGGTAACTAGGAAAAAGCGTAGCCAAGCATAGCCAGAGTCCAGTAGCCAGATCAGGTAGTCAGTCAGTCCAAAGTTCATAAACCAGATTGGGTAATCAGCCAGTCCAGACGTCAGGGATCCAAGGAGAGCAACTGCAAGCAGGATAGAAGCCAGGAAGGATGTCAGCAAGCCAGTCTTGAAACAAACAGCAGGAGGTGGTTCCTAGTGATGTGACCACGCGAAGGCAAAGGAAAGAGTGAGCTGGAAGGATTTAAATAGGCAGGTCAAACGAGCATCATCGGGAACAGCTGGTAACTGTGGAAAGAGAAGAGATCTGGCAATTAGCCGACAGCTGAGCGGCCAGCCCAGAGGAGGAAGGGCTAAGCCAGCCCTGACAGACACCGGCCTGTATATACTTTGTGGAGGGGTGAATTACTCTCTGTGCGTGGGTTGCTAGGGACTTTGTCTTGGCGTCCAGCTGCGTCTGCATCATCTATGATGACATCCTATTGAGGAATTGCTCTATGGCGGCTGCTGGTGGTCTTACTGATCTGGTTGGGACATGCAGGGTATGATATGTGCTGTGTTCATTTTCAGGTGTTGTATCCTTTGACATGTCTTTCTCATTTTTTAGAGCTTTAAATTACACTTCATCTCATTCTACTCTCTACCCCTGATGAAAGTTCAAGCAAAACTCGAAACGCTTCAGGTATTGGGGCACCTTACCCTAATGAGAGCATACGTGTTATTTGTGATGTCTTATTGTTGATTTGTATTGTATTGCATATTGTTCAGATGCTAGTCTTTTTTTTTTTTTTTTTCAAAATATTTTATTTTAATAAACAGGGTAGTATACATACAAGAACAGGTAGAATTGCCATCATTGCGGAAAGACCAACGGTACAATTATTAGTATACAAACAGGCAACATTGACCGCAAGGGGAATAAAACCTATATGAAAAGAGACATAAACTCAAAAGGTTACATAAACAGTAATTATCATTACACATGCGGAAAAGAAGGAAATTGATTGACCCTTGTGGGGAAGACAAATTCCTAATAGGTTCGGTTCGGGGCACCGAGAAAAAGGGTGTAGGGTCGAAGGCCAAGCCATGGGAAACCTGAGAACCTATGCACTGAAGTAAGAACAACTGGCCTGGAGTAATGAAGGACTGGACGGGTTCATGCACCAACCTATTATGGTCTGTTTTCACAGTGCTATAATAGCCCCTTGGTCCTAGATACGCACCGTATGGGTGACACAGTTATGTAAAAAAAAAAAAAAATACAAAATACCCTAATGTCGAGCGGGTAAGAGGAGAGGGAGGAGGGGGAGACGAAGCAGGTCATACACAGGGGAAGTGAGAGTGGAAAATAAGGGGGGGGGGGGATGGGGGGGAGAAAGGGGTCTGAGGAAGGGTGGGAAGGGGCATGGGGGGAAGGGGATCCAATTGTGCACCATAAAATAACATTTGATTACTAAATCAGATTTCTCCCAGAACAGCAATAGCACTAGTAATCAATATAGGTAAAGGAGGCAGTAGATTAAGACAACTTCAGAAGTAGACTATGGTAGCGCAAACGTTAAACAAGTGCGACACATGTGGAAACAGTATTCATTTTACCAATGGCAAGAATATGTCAGTAAACTACATAGGGTTACAGTCAATTATCAGTTATCAATAAATAAATATTTAAAGAAAGAAAGAGGGGGTATCAACAAGAATCAATCAGGGTTTGAGAGGATGACTTTGAAGGTTTGTGTGGTCTCAAATTCTTTCCAACAGGCCCATTTCTGGGTATATTTGTGAGGGGTATCTTTGGCAATATTAATTAATTCTTCCATCTCAGCTATCCCCTGGACTCGCCGTACCCATTCTTTTATGGATGGGCAATCGTGAGATTTCCAGTGTCTAGGAATACAATGCTTCGCTGCATTAATTAAGTGAATAAGGAGGGACTTTCGGTAAGAGGTATTACCTATATTAGTGTGGTGCAGTAAAAATTGTGCAGGGGTGAAGGGTAAGTCATACGATGAGATGTCGAGTATTAGTTTGTGAACCTGCTTCCAGAAGGGCTGAATGCGGGGGCAAACCCACCATAAATGAAGCAACGTACCTTGGGACAATTGACAACGCCAACATGTATCAAGGAAACTGGGATTCCATTTATGCAAAAGTACTGGTGTTCTATACCAACGCGTAAAAAGTTTATAACCATTTTCCTGGGTAAAGACATTAAGAGAACCCTTATGGATGTGGAGAAATATATTTTCCCAATCTTCCTGCGACAAGGTAACCCCCAACTCCCTCTCCCAAGAGATACAAGCTGTAAGAGATTTTGGATTTTGGTCATGGAAGAGAAGAGAGTGGGTTTGGGATATTAAATGGGAGTGGGGATTTGAGGAAGTACACAGAGATTCGAAAGGTGTCAACTTTCTGGAGCAATTTTTGATTTTGGCAGTAGATTTTAAAAAATGGGTAATTTGTTGGAATGTCCAGGTGGAAATGGGAGGTTTACCCTGTATCGTTGCTATTTGAGTAGCCGTCAGTGCCTTTTGATTCGAGTAAAAGTGGTGCAAAAGGACTCGATCATCCGTCCAACAGTCTTGTAGGAAGTTTACAAACATTCCCGGGGGGAAGTCCGGGTTCAGTTTCAGAGGCGTGAGTGGTCCAGGTACAGAAGAGATAGAATATCTCGAGCATGCGGTGCGAAAACAATGTAGCGTCGGTACAATAAATGGGTGCGAGTCAACTTCAGATTTGTAATGGATATGTTGCAACCATGGGAGGGAGCCTAAAGGGGACTTGGTGAAGGAGGCCTCTAAGGAAACCCAATCCTTGTAGCTCCCATGTACGTTCCAATCCACAATTCTAGTCAGATGTGTAGCTAGGTAATAGTTAAAGAGATCAGGTAAACCAATCCCACCTGAGTGTTTAGGAAGGGTGAGTTGAGTATACTTAACTCTGGGCCTGTGCGATTCCCACAAGAACTTAACACATATGGACTTATATTCCTTAAAGAAAGCCGAGGGGAGGCGGACCGGGATGGCTTGAAGGACATACAGAATGCGAGGTAGGACATTCATTTTGATAATGGCAGCTCTGCCAAACCAGGAAACGGGGAGGTTATGCCAATGTTTGAGATCCTCCTTGAGTTTTTTAAGTATAGGCGGGTAATTGCTTTGATATAGTTTTGATAAATCACTGGGTATTTTGATTCCTAAATATGTAATTTCCTTTTCATTCCAATGGAAAGGAAAATTCGCTTTACAACGGGCAACCGAATCTGAGTCAAGGGAAATATTAAGAGCATATGACTTGTCAAAGTTAATTTTGAAATTAGAGAGTAATGCAAAGTGGCGAAAAGTTTTTAAGAGGACAGGGAGCGAGGTGTGCGGGTCAGAGAGGAATAATAAAATATCATCCGCGTACGCGGCAAGTTTGCTAGTTTTAGATCTTGTGCGTATCCCAGTGATGTCAGGGTTTTGTTTGATGCTGTTCAGCAGGGGTTCAAGGGTCAGTATAAATAAAATAGGGGATAAGGGGCAGCCCTGTCTGGTTCCGTTTCGGATGGAGAAGGCGCTCGATAGGGTACGGTTAACTCTAACCCTGTCTGTTGGATTGTGATATAAGGATTGAATGAAGTTGAGCAGCTGAGGTCCCAGGCCAATATGACCAAGAACAGCCTGCATATAGTCCCAAGCAACCCTATCGAACGCCTTCTCAGCATCAAGGGACAGGAAAAAACTTTTTTGTTTGGTTATGTTAATAAGATGATGGATATTGACCGCCTTTATGGTGTTGTCCCGGGCCTCCCTACCTGGGACAAAGCCAACTTGATCCAGTGAAATAATATTGGGAATAATAGTTAATACTCTGTTCGTCAGTATTTTAGAGAAAATTTTTATGTCCACGTTGAGTAGAGAGATTGGTCTGTAATTGGCCGTTTGTGTGGGGTCTTTATCACCTTTGGGTATTACCACAATGTGAGCTTGGAGCATTTCAGGAGCGATGTGGTCATGTGTAGACAGAGAGTTAAACGCTTTCAGGAAGGGGTTTTTCAAAATGTCCGAGAATGTTTTATAGTAAGCCGTCGGGAGCCCGTCCGGACCAGGACTTTTGCCTACTTTGATTTGTTTAAGAACTAAGTCCCATTCTTGTTGGGTGATAGGCCCCTCTAAACTGTCTGCCAGGTCTGCATTGTGTAATTTGGGGCAGAATTGTTCCAAAAATTTGTGAATTAGTTGGGAACGCTTCGCGCAGGATTTAATCGACCCATTATCATTGTGTAAATTATATAAACTAGAGTAGAAATTTTTAAATTCTGTCGCTATTTCTTTATTAGCCGTTAATTTTGAGCCCGTTGGGGAGTGTAAGCAATGCACAGATACTCTGGATTTGTGAGATTGCAACGCTCTAGCTAGTAACCGACCGCTCTTATTGCCAAATTCATAAAATTGTCTTTTAGTTAGAAGAAACCGTTTTTTCACTCTCTTGTTTAATTCTGTCTGGATGGATGATCGAGTCTCCTGCAATTCTAAAAGAGTGTGAGAGGCTAAAGTACGTTTGTGGACAGATTCCAGTTTTTTGAGTTTAGCATAGAGATTGGAAAGAACAGCTTTTTTGTCTTTCGCAATCTTTGCGGAAATGGCGATAAGTTTGCCTCTCACCACACACTTGTGGGCCGCCCATTGCGTCATGTGGGACGTATCAGGAGTATCGTTGTGTGCAAAATATTCAGTAAGGCATTGTTGTACTTCAGACACATATAGTGAATTCGTTAAGATTTGAGAATCCATTGACCATACTTGTGTACGTTCCTGCAATTTAGGAAGTGTTAGAGTGATAGAAACAGGATGATGATCAGAAAGGTTCATGGGTTCAATAGTGGATGAAGATAGAAGGGGAAGATCAGTCTGAGACAGAAAGATATAGTCTAGCCTGGAATAACGGTTGTGAGGGGACGAGAAAAAGGTAAAGTCTTTTACAGTGGGGTTCAGGGTGCGCCAAGTATCGTGCAGCATTAGAGATTGCAGAGACAGTCGGATCTGTCGAAGGGCTTTGTATGGCAAGTGGGAAGATCCCGTTGAAGTATCAAGGAGAGGTTCCAATGGGACATTAAAGTCTCCGCCCATTAAAACCAGTCCAGATTGAAAAGAGGTGAGTAGGGCAGTAATTTCTCTGAAAAAGGTGACTTGACCTGAATTAGGACTGTATATATTGGCAAAAGTAATAGGTTTATTCTGCCATGTGCCCTTCAGAAAAAGGAATCTCCCTTGGGGGTCGATCAGAGAGTCCGTAATTTGTATAGGGACATGTTTAGAGAATAATATAGATACAGAGAAAAAAGGAAGAGGAAATCTGTGCTACAGTGTATACTTAACGAAAATGTGTGATGCAGCAATTCTAATATATACCCAAAGTGAAATATACATATAAAAACAAAGAAAAAGAAGAGAACTGCGCAATCCCTAATACTTCTATTAGGATGTAAACCACTCTACCTTAAAGAAGTGTATCTTGTGATCTATTATTCTAACACACCAAACTAATGACTAAATAAACCATAAGGCATTACTTATAACTAAATACAGTAAACATATATATTGCCCCTCATAGGTTATGAACCAAAAGGAAAAAATGTACAATTCTAAGTCAGCGATTCAAAAACAAGAAACATATAAAGTAGAATCAAACAGTACTGAAAATGTATGTGATAACATAAAGTCCATTAAAAGTCCAACTGGAGAAACACCCTGTGTAGAAGGGATCTATTCAATCGTAAAACTTTTCAATCAACGTGAAGTAAAACCAGGTGCACCTCCACCAGACAAGTAATAATAGCCCCTTACCAGACGTCCCGGTAGGGAGCGCTTAATCACAAAATGGGTCTGAAGATGGATCAAACTTGAGCCCTCCAAATGGAACACTTTTACGTAGGGCAGGTTAGGAGATACGCCAGTCATAAACCATCCAGCAGGGGAAAACGCTGTTTGAAGCGGGACTCAGATGTGTAGCATTGTAGGATCAAGGAAGGTTCACCATAGGGAGGAAAAGATGCTCCAAATAGTGTAAAATCATTTATTAAAACAAAAATATAAAACAAGAGATGCACTTACAAACATGAAAGAACATCAGGCATATCATCAAACTGGGCAAGCGTCGGCCGATCGCGAACACCAATCGATATCCCTTCTGGTACCAGTTCACATGAGGCAAGTCAGCGTGTCACGCCACCCAACGCGTTTCGTGAAAAATTCACGTCGTCTGGGGTATGGGTGACACGCCATATTGCCTCCATTATATAGTGAATGTTGGAACAAGCCACCTCCTCCGTTGTGTGAGAGCCTGTTTCACTTCCGGGATCAAAGGACCAGGCCTCACTCTCATATCCAATAGAGTGAGAGCCTGTTTCACTTCCGGGATCAAAGGACCAGGCCTCACTCTCATATCCAATAGAGTGAGAGCCTGTTTCACTTCCGGGATCAAAGGACCAGGCCTCACTCTCATATCCAATAGAGTGCAAGCCTATTTCACTTCCGGGATCAAAGAACCAGGCCTCACTCTCATATCCAATAGAGTGCAAGGTCAGAGAGCCAAGGCGGCTGAAATGATCCATGCAATCACCCGCCCCTCCCTGTTTATGACTGTAAAACGACGCTCCTTACAACGGCGTGACAACACGCCGTACGTAACGAGCGGATGACGCCACATCGTACATCACGAGCGGATGACAACACGTCATACGTAGTGAGCGGATGGACGGCGCACATCACCCACTACAAGGAAGTATGTGCGCTCCATCTGATGCCAAGTCTCGCTTTCAATACAATGTACGTAACGAGCGGATGACAACACACCGTACGTAGCGGGCGGATGGGCGGCGCACATCACCCCCTGCAGGGAAGTGTGTGCGTTTCATCTGGTGCCATGTCTCGCTTTCAATACAGTGTAGTCATGGCTCCAGACCTCCATAGCAAATAAATCTTCCTCCATATCATGAAGGAGGAAGAATAAAGAATTATATATATATATATATACCTCAAATAAAATTCAATTAAAAAGGGAGGAGGGGACTAGTCCAACCACAAAATTAAAAATTGTTAACTAACACTTAATAATCAAAAATGGATAAAACATACAAGGCACTTTGTAATACATAGCTAACTCAATATGTGATTAAACACTTCATAATATTAAGATAGCGGTATTAACTAAGCTACAAAGTTCACCCACAGCAAAAAGTGAAAGGGGCATACACAACTGTATTATGTAGAACTCAATACATTATGAGAAAAAAGATGAGAAAAAAGATATTTCTCTCTCAAAATGGAAAGAATGGGAGCTTACAAGAAAAACCATCAAACGCTACTTTGAGGTAGAAAAATCCACAAATATCCAGATCCCACAATGTCTGATGGAAAAAGTCATAAATGCTTTACGTCTGTGCCTAGAACACTGGCAGGAACAACACGTTAAGCATTATTAATAAACGCATTAACGTCTGTATCTGTGTTCATACTGTAAGGGGTGTAAGTTTTTAGTCTATGGATCCACGACATCTCCAGCCGTGAGATCTCTCTGACCAGAGCTCCCCCCCTCCAGTGGGGTTTGTACTTATCAATCCCCATGTACAAGGTGTTAGACGGATCCCTTCCATGTTTCTCGTCATAATGTCTAGAAAGGGGATGTTTGTCAAAACCCCGTTTAATGTTGGCGATATGCTCATTCAATCTGACCTTGAGGGCTCTCTTAGTTCTCCCCACGTACTGAAGCCCACAAGGACATTGGATGAGATAAACCACTGCTTCTGACGAGCATGTGATGAACGGCTCCACTATATACCTTCTCTGGGTGCTGGTGGAGACGAATTCAAGGATTTTAGAATTTTTGTTCTTATTGTAGGAGCACACCTGACAATTCCTACACCTATAGAACCCTTTGAGGTTCTGAAAGAAGCATCTGTCCTTCACAGGGGGGTTCTGTACACTAGGAGCAATCATATTGCCTAGTGAAGAGACTCCTTTAAAAATTACTCTAGGGACTTCCGGTAGGATAGTTCCAAGAGTTTGGTCATTGGTCAAAATATGCCAGTGTCTACGGATCAGCTGTTTAACCTTCTGATGTTGCATCGAGAAGGTAGTAACGAAGGGTAATAAAGACTTGTTTTAATAAATGATTTTACACTATTTGGAGCATCTTTTCCTCCCTATGGTGAACCTTCCTTGATCCTACAATGCTACACATCTGAGTCCCGCTTCAAACAGTGTTTTCCCCTGCTGGATGGTTTATGACTGGTGTATCTCCTAACCTGCCCTACGTAAAAGTGTTCCATTTGGAGGGCTCAAGTTTGATCCATCTTCAGACCCATTTTGTGATTAAGCGCTCCCTACTGGGACGTCTGGTAAGGGGCTATTATTACTTGTCTGGTGGAGGTGCACCTGGTTTTACTTCACGTTGATTGAAAAGTTTTACGATTGAATAGATCCCTTCTACACAGGGTGTTTCTCCAGTTGGACTTTTAATGGACTTTATGTTATCACATACATTTTCAGTACTGTTTGATTCTACTTTATATGTTTCTTGTTTTTGAATCGCTGACTTAGAATTGTACATTTTTTCCTTTTGGTTCATAACCTATGAGGGGCAATATATATGTTTACTGTATTTAGTTATAAGTAATGCCTTATGGTTTATTTAGTCATTAGTTTGGTGTGTTAGAATAATAGATCACAAGATACACTTCTTTAAGGTAGAGTGGTTTACATCCTAATAGAAGTATTAGGGATTGCGCAGTTCTCTTCTTTTTCTTTAATAATATAGATACCCCTTTGGTCTTGGAGTCTGGCGAGGTCGAATGATAACAGGTCGGGTAGTAATAATTTGTGAGTTTTGGAACGGCCTGGGATTTAAAGTGAGTCTCCTGCAGAAAAATTACATCTGCACGAGACCCTCTCAAGCCGCTCAAAACCTGAGACCTTTTTTCTGGGATATTCAATCCCTTTGCGTTTAAAGAGACGAGTTTCAAAGTGATGGGCACAGGAATAGTCTTGGAGGAAGTCATCTTAGTTAATTAGCTATAGTCCTGGGAGAGATAGGCAATTAGATGTGGCTTACACTTATCAGTCGTAGTTTTAGTCAGATAAATGGTGCAAATCCGAATGTGGAGCTAAATGGGACAGGGAGGGGAAGGAACGGGGGGGAGTAGAGTGGAGTGGAAAGAGTTCTGGTGGGAAAGAGAGACACGAACGGGAGGGGAGGGGTGGGAGATATCGCGTTTCTAACCCTCAAGTTTCCGTCAGATATGTAGGGGATATTCCCTGGAGGGGAAGGGGGGGGGGTTCGGCTCTGGAGTCGGTAACTACTATTAGGTAGGACCGAATGTATGATCCAGTAAGGTGTCAAGAGAGTCTCCAATGAGATCTCTGAGTGTGGGCGTGATTGGCAGTCAGAGAAGAGAAAGTTTTTAATAAGTGACGAGTCTGAGGTCCGGTGAGGTCAAAAGAGCGGATGAACGTGGGAGGAAATATTATAACATGAGTGATTGTTGGGAAGCGATGGGGGCAGGATGTTTATCAGGAAGGCAATCGCAGCCGAGGTGGTGATATGTAAACTAACAGGAGGGGTAGAAAAGGGAAGGGCATACTAAAAATCTAACTCAGAAAATATAATTCAAAATCTAGAGCCCTATCCAAAAAAAAACTCTAAAAGAGCCCAGCAGAGAGGGATAACAAAACTGTATTGTTAATCTAGTGAAAAAGTGAGTTTTCAATAGGACAAAGAAAACATTCAGAACAGAAAAAAACTGTTGCAAACATAGGGAGTTCAGTATAGGTGCGATTAAGTAAAACCTTAGAATAAAGCACACTTAGTATTCTATATGAGCCAGTGAGCCAATCTCTGGATATCAGAGTATTATCCCAAAGATCAATAGGAAACATGGTCGGTTGTGTTCAACTGAAATCAATACCGGTGTTCAGATGGAGAAGGAGAGCGGACATTACCACTGTGTTACCGAAGGAGAATATCACCTTTCAGGCAAGAGTGGAGAAAATTACTTATAGAACCAGTCTAGTAATAGAGAACCAGACTGTGATATGAGCAAATCAGTAAAATGACGAACACCAGGGTAAAAGAAGCAGGCGGAACACAAGCGACCATTATAACAGAACCAAAAACAGTCTAGAGACTAAAGATTTATACGTAAAACAGGCAGATAGCATTCACCTCCCTGGTAATGAGGCGTGTAAAAGTACCGCCATATATAATAAGGTCGATAACAAGCCATATCTGGGTCTACCCGCCGTGGAAGCCACAGCCACCTATGAGAGAATGAACCTTGACATCTCCCGAGAGCCATATATAGTACTGCATAACATAAAATCAACAAAACGTGTACAGCTACCCATATAAAGCTTGTGTTGCGTTTAGTTCAGAAAATAACGGAACTAAATAAATCCAACTTTTAGCGTGAGAGGGGAAACCAAACGACAAAATAGTCAGGGAGGTCAAAGCGTGAGAAGTTGATCAGGAATCTCACAGTCTAGTGTAGGTTGACAGAGAAAATCACCCAGGGAACAGATATGTAGAAAAACTGACCTGGTTTATAAATAGCTTAAAAGCCAACTGTAGACATGGTATTCTAAACCAGGAAAAGTTAATGAGGCTGGCTCCAACTTCCAACAGGATTGCTCCAATAAGTGGGAGAGAAGAGCAAAGTCTCCATACAAGGTGTTGTCACGATGAAGGTAGCGAAATGCAAAGGAAGCAACAGAACAAGCAACAATGGTATAGGGACAGTACTCATCTGGAACCTAACTAGAAGTGGGTTAGGAATGTAGAGTGGTTCATCTTCAGGTTCTCCTTTGCCATCTGTGGACTGGCGATGCGGTAGGGCTCGAATTCCTCGGCATACTGGCTGGTCTCGTCGGAGAGGCAGGGTGATGCAGTCTCCTGCGCCGACTCATACTGAAGTTCCCTGCTTCAGCGACTCCATCCATAGGGTCTTCTCTGTGCAGTGGGGAGATGCGAAAGTCGCTGTACCAATCTGGCACCTCTACCAGAGGGATGTGAAGAGAGTCGCAGAAATGTTCCATGTCTTCAGGGACTTTGAGGTGGAATATGTGACCATTGACCGTAGCCGACAGACAGAAGGGGAACTTCCATCTGTAAGGGATCCCTCTGGCTCTCAAGACCTCTAGCAAGGGCTTAAGCTCCCTCCGTCTTTGTAGCGTGATGGCAGATAGGTCCTGAAAAATCCTGATTTCTGAGCCTAGGTGCATGAGTCTGTCAGTGGATCTGGCCTTACGCATAATTTCTTCCTTGATGATAAAGTCAGAGAGACAGCAGATGACATCTCTAGGAGGATCAGTTTCCCTGCCCCTGGGGCGCAAAGCTCTGTGGATCCTTTCCATTTGTATGATTGTATCAGGGGGGCGTTCCAGTAGGCCATTGAAAATGGCGGTAACTTCCCGCATTAAATGTGAGGAATCTATAGCTTCCGAGAGACCTCTCACTCTCAGGTTCCGTCTGCGCCCTCGATTGTCGAGGTCCTCTAAATGACGGTTCATGTCTCGCAGGTGAACGGCATGCGATTCAGTAAGCTGTTGCACATGACACAGGGACGCATCCTGGCGGGCCTGTGTCTCTTCCACCTCTTCCATTCTGAGGGCCATGCTGTGAAAGTCCTCCCTCAATTCCGATATGGCTGCTGACATAGCTGATTTTATGTCAGCAGCAACCGCTCTTAGATCAGCAAGGCAGAGAGTCTGTTGCGTCTCAGAGGCAGAGGGGGGATGTTGTGGGCTGCGGCTCCTAGAGCGAGGCATCGCTTTACCTTGTGAGGAGGCCTCGAGCGCTGCGGCCTGCACTTCCTGGGACGCACCTCGAGACCTGGAGCGAAAAATGTCCGGAATGTGCTGGGAAGGGGGGTGTTCAACAGCCCGCGGGGAACCGGAACGGAGCGGCGGTGCCTTCGGCTTCGTGCTTCCCATGTTGCGGCGAAGGAAACCTGCCTGGCTGAATATCGCTGGACCTCGAGGACCGGGAGCTCTGGTTCAGGCGTCCATCTCCTCACGGTGCCAAGCCACCTAGTCTTTTTTTATCCTGTGAAGTTTTGACTTTTTGTATCATTAAAATTATATCAGTCCTATTTAATGTGTTGGTGGTCTGTCAAGAGTCCCATTTAGGGGGTATTGTTTTGTTCTATCTAATCCAGGGATGGGACCATCACACTGTCGTCTCTGACACAGTGGGAGCCTTCTTTTTTGAATTCACACACACATGTTACCCAACCAGAAAGGTCCGAGAGTGGTCTGGTTTCCTTGAGAACCGACAGAAAGGATACATAGGAAAACAAAGGATTCGCCCCGGGACTTTAAATGAAGTGGGTACCGTTTCTGCCAGAAAACATAACAATAGTAAATACAGTATATGGTTTATTCACGTATTCAAGTAAAATTGTTTACAAGCATAGATATCACCAATGGTTGCCAATTTAAAAAAGATACATAAACCAGGAATATTGAAATATTGGTAAATATAACAGTAGTCATAGTACACGGGCATCATACTACCCGACTAGATTTGCGAGATCCAGCTCGCTTTTCAGGGGTGAATTGGCAACTGTTGGTGATATCTATGCTTGTAAACAATTTTACTTTAATAAACCATATACTGTATTTACTACTGTTATGTTTTCTGGCGGAAACGGTACCCAGCTCATTTAAAGTCCCGGGGCGAATCCTTTGTTTTACTATATGTTACAGGGATGGAAGTGTGTTACTGGGGACACCAGACTTTTCCTTTTTCTTTATATTGAAACCGGGTGAAAGACACCCACTAGCCCAAACCTGGTCTGTTGTCACCCCCGCCAGTATTTGCATGTACAAACAACCATGACACTTTTATGCTATACTAGCTAATCATCCTCCAACATATTTTTTATCCCAGTATTGTTCTATACCCTGGCTCTTTGTGCGATTCTTTGGTTGGTGTTAGCGTTATCTGTCCTGCATTGGAAGCTGCGATGTGTACAAAGGGAGGCTTCTCTGTGTCTCCCGCTGTCCCCATCTGCTTTTGGGCGGATGGGGACACCTACACATTGGCACCATGTTCAGGTGCCAGAGGCGTGGCATCTGCGATTTTGCGGATGTCAGAGCAGCTGGATGCACTACATCATCTGATGGCTTGGGGATGTGTCCGCATTTGCGTGCCTCCTTATGACGGTGGGTGACTGCTGCACTCACATGTCAGTAATCCACACATGGTGTTGGGGGTGGAGCCTCCTGGGCTCTTCTGGGGTTAAATTGGAGGTCAGGCAAGGCTTGGATTTCAATCTCACTCTTTACTGAGGACACACACAGCTATGGAGGTTGCCTGCTGTGTTCCATTACTCTTATACTTTAGATAGTCACCATACTCATGTACTTGCTATATCCACCTTTTGATACTTACTTTGTTTAGGCACACTTACATATCTTATACACAGTTTATTTTTGAGCACTTATTTTTATTTATTTTTGTTTTTTAGTCCACCTTTCTCTCCTCTCTCTCTCATCCTGCCACTTGCTAGTATCCCTCTGCTATCCTATGCTTCTAACCATCTCCATGTCCCTACTAGGGATGAGCTTTGAGTTTGAGTCAAACTCATGTTCAGCGCAAACAGTGAACAATTTGGGGTGTTTGCGGCAAATTCGAAAAGCCGTGGAACACCCTGTACAAGTCTATGGGAGAAATCTAAAGTGCTAATTTTAAAGGCTAATATGCAAGTTATTGTCCTAAAAAGTGTTTGAGGACCTGGATCCTGCCACAGGGAACATGTATCCATGCAAAAAAAAGTTTTCAAAAACGGCAGTTTTTTTCGGGAGCAGTGATTTTAATAATGCTTAAAGTGAAACAATAAAAGTGTAATATTCCGTTCAATTTCATACAGTATAGTATGCATGTAAAGGGGCGTATGTTTCCCGTGCTTAGAACTGTCCCTGCACAAAGTGTAATTTCTGCAGGAAAAAGTAATTTAAAATCACTCGCAGCTATAATGAATTGTCGGCTCCCCGTAATACAGAGAACAGTCATTGATTAAAAAAAAAAAAGCGTGGGGTTCCCCCAAATTCAATTACCAGGCCCTTCAGGTTTGGTATGGATATTAAGGGGAACCCCACGTCAAATTTTTTAAAAATGACGTGGGGTTCCCCCTAAATATCCATAGCAGACCCTTCAGGATTTTAAGGGGAACTCCATGCCAAATTTAAAAAAAAATGGCGTGGAGTTCCCCCTAAAAATCCATATCAGACCCTTTATCCGAGCATGCAACCTGGCAGGCCGCAGGAAAAGAGGGGGATGAGAGAGCGCCCCCCTCCTCAACCATACCAGGCCACATGCCCTCAACATTGGGAGGATACTGTGGGGGTCTGTGACCCCTCAAAGCACCTTGTACCAATGTTGATGAGGACAAGGACCTCATCCATACAACCCTGGCCGGTGGTTGTGGGAGTCTGCTGGCGAGGGGCTTATCAGAATCTGGAAGCCCCCTTTAACAAGGGGACCCCCAGATTCCGACTCCCCTGTTTGAAATGGTAAGGGGGTACAAAAGTAGCCCTACCATTTCACAAAGAAAGTGTAAAAAATAGTTAAATAAGACAAACGCACTTTTGAAAAATTATTTTATTAAAAATAAAAAAAGATTCCAGCGGTGGTAATCCACTCTTGCTATCCAGCGATGGATGATCATCTCTCTGGGGTCCAGCGATGGCTGATCTGATCCAGCGACGGGCGATCTCTCCCTCCAGTGCAGCGCATCCATCCATCCTCTGTCTCCACTGGCGGAGACACTGCAGGGATCCCGGCAGCCTGACATTTCTTATATGAGGAGGGCGGGGCCACCTGTCACCTGACCCTGCCCCCCTCTGATGCAAGTGGGGAAGCCTGGTTTCCCCAATGACGTGTGGGTGACCCCTCTCTCCTCTCTCTCCTCTGATGTAACACAGTTTTCTATTGCAGAAGAAGAAGAGAAGCGTCACACAGGGGGAGCCTCCCATTGCGCGGAGTGGCCCGAGAATGAAGCGGGGAAGAAGAGACGCCATGGAGGAAGATGCCCGGAGGATAACACCGGAGCAAGAAGCAGAGGATCAGAGGAAGAAGAAAATGGAGGAAGAAGGAGATGGAGGAAGAAATCGAAGGATGAAGGAAAGAAGAAGGAAGAAGACCAGAAGAAAGAAGATGGAAAGAAGAAGACTTTAATAAAGGAATTGTCAAAAACTGTCTCTTGTCATTTTTAACACTTTTGTCACTTTTTTGGTGAAATGGCTCTTACCATTTCACATGGGGGGGGGCGGGATCTGGGGTCCCTTTGTTAAAGGGGGCTTCCAGATTCCGATAAGCCCCCGTCCGCTGACCCCCACAACCACCGGCCAGGGTTGTGGGGATGAGGCCCTTGTGCTCATCAAAACGGGGACAAGGTGCTTTGGGGGGGACCCCAAAGCACCCTCCCAATGTTGAGGGCATGTGGCCTGGTACGGTTCAGGAGGGGGGGAGCGCTCCCCTTAATATCCATGCCAGACCTGAAGGGGCCTGGTATGCTCTTGGAGGGAAACCCATGCCGTTTTTTTTTTTTTAATTAAAGTCGTCTAGCCTGGGGGCGACTTAAAGTCGTGTTGTAAGTCGCCCCAAGTCGCGCTGTGATTCACACTCAAGTCGTGTCCAAGTTGCATCCCAAAGTCACGCTGGAAGTCGTGTTGCCCCTGTGTGAATAGACTGTTAATGATACGGCATGCGCTATTATCAATGGGAGATTATTATCGTGTGCGCCAGCATATTATCATCTGTTGCGCTTATGGGTGTGCTGGTTCATACGCTCACTTAATAATAATTTATCTGGCGCACAAATTGAGGTATGAACCGGCGCAGTGCATTCATCTTAGTAAATCGGCCCCTCTGTAGCTCCTGATGGATTTTGCTTCTATTCCCCATGTGGAGGCTTCCATTTGTGGATGGACATTTTATGATTACACAACCTTGACACATTGTTATAATCTTTTTATATCCACTACAAACTGAAGGACCTATGAAGAAATGGTTGTGGAACAAATCATCTGAGTTTCCATTATTTCTTATGGGGAAATTTGTTTTGTTATACTAGTGATTTGGATTACAAACATGTTTCTGGAATGAATTATGCTCGCAATGGAAGATTTAACTGTATTTAAACAATGGAGTTGTCTTGTGTTTTTTTGGTATAAGAGGATTCTATTTAGAAGATTTATCCTAGAAGCCTAATGTTATTAATCAACGTCATGAATATGAATTAATTATATTTTTTTAGATATTTATAAATAGTTTTCATCTAATAGTAACAAATTAATCATGTATTAATTCTGTTTTGTTCATTAATTTTCCTTAACAATTTTGTCAAATTTTGTTTTGTTTAGTGCTGTTAACAATCTTGTTGAATTATTTATTATCGATTTTAATTGTTATTTTATGTAACTTGTATATGTAGTGCACAGCATGTGTTCTCAATTATGGCCACTAGATAGTGTGCTATATATTAGCAGTCCCAGTCCCATCTTATTAGCTTGACAAAGGAGTGCGCCTGTTTTCAGGATACTTAGGGCCGGTTCACACTGCGGGCGATGCGAGGCGACACCGACTTGCCTCGCCGCGACCTGCAGCGACCTCAGCAGCGACTTGCAAATGACTTCTGTATAGAAGTCAATGCAAGTCGCCCCGAGGTCGCCCAAAAGTAGTACAGGAACCTTTTTTCTGAGTCGGAGCGACTCGAGTCGCTCCTCTCAGAACGGTTCCATTGTACAGAACGGGGGCGACTTGTCAGATCGCGGCGAGGCAAGTCGTGTCGCCTCGCATCGCCCGCAGTGTGAACCGGCCCTTATTGCGCACGCTCTGAAACTCGTTACATTCAGTGACAGCATCGTGTTCCATGCTGCACTCCATGAAAGCTCCAGCCCTCGTGCTGGCTCCCTTCTACAGACTAGCCAGCTTCTTGGACCCAGACAAGTGGCATCTTACCTGACAAGGGCTAAGTCTAACCAGTGCCTGTTTTATCTTTTCTAATGTGAGTGGATATACCCTTCTTTTATTAAATAAATTGTTTACAGTCTGCACTTAGAGGCACCTTTTTATCTCCCTTTTGCATGTATCCTGAGACTGCTTCTGCTCACAAGAGGCTTGCCCTGATGTGCTGACATCCCTGTGGCTTTGTGACTCCATCCTTGGTTCTACTATGCCATAGACTGTTTCAGTAGCAACTTGTGGACTATATATACAGATAGCATAACAACACTAAGCTCATTGTATTGTGCCATTTTCCATATTTTTGTACTCTGAGTACAGACACTGATTCCCCTCCAGCAGATGTCCAATAAGCTTTTCCACCTTAGAAAGCACACCCTCCTCAGCCAGGCATGGCGGCCTAAAGAAAATTGTGTTAGGCCCCATAGGACTCAGGCCTACACAGCCCAAACACTTGCGCACATCCTCTCCAGGCCAAAGCCCACAAGAAAGAGAGATTACCAGGCCACTCCCAAACGTTTAATAGCTTCCCCCAGAATGCTCCACTGAAAGACACTACTAGCAATGGCGGTGCATCCATAGAGGGTGCAGGAGCACCGCCCTCACTCTGCTGCACCCGTCAATCTTCAATAGATAGATTCATGCAATGCATGAATCTATCTATTGTCGCCGCTGCCGCCCCCTATTCAGGTGTCTGGCCCCTTGTTGGGTGCCGGGCATCTGAATTACAGTGGCGGGGGTGTTTTCGGAAGTGCCTGATTAGAGCCGTGGGCTCTAATAGGCTTCCAAATTGGTAAACAGTGGGTGCACTGCTGTGCGTTTGCTTCTTATGTAGTGCTGTTAGGGAATAATTCGCTTCCCTAACACTAACCCGCCTCTCAGGCAATCAGATGCACTGGGTCTGGTTACATAGTTAGATAGTTAGGTTGAATAAAGACACCAGTCCATCCTGAGTGAGTGTCTAAATTGTCCCTAGCCCTGTACATTGCACACTCACATCGGTCCCTACCCTCAAGAAACCCACAAGCCAAGGTCCCCATTCATATACTAGGGACAATTTTGGACAGAAGCCAATTAACCTACCTGCATGTCTTTGGAGTGTGGGAGGAAACCCATGCAGGCATAGGGAGAACATGCGTACTCCAGGCAGGTAGTGTCATGGTTGGGATTCCAACCAGCGACCCTTTTTACTGCTAGGCGAGAGTGCTAACCACTGCTGTACCTGTCACCTGATTGGCTGAAGCGACAGGCGCTGTTATTGGATGCCAATCGGGCGTCCAATTATAGCATAAGAGGAGGGGAGAAGACATCGAGGACTCCGAGGGAGCATGGAGGAATGTGCTGACCCGAGACAGGTAAGTGCTGGGTGGGGGGGGGACACTGGCAGCATTTGATGGGGAAAACTGGCAGCAATTGATGGTTACAGTGGCTGCGCTTGATGGCACAGTGATGACAATTTATGAGTACAGTGGCTGCATTTGATGGTACAGTGGCTGCATTTAATGGGCATAGTGGTGACAATTTATGGGTACAGTGGCTGCGTTTAATGGGCACAGTGGCTGCATTTAATGGGCACAGTGGCTGCATTTGATGGGCACAGTGGCTGCATTTGATGGGCACAGTGGCTGCATTTGATGGGCACAGTGGCTGCATTTGATGGGCACAGTAGCTGCCTTTCATGGGCACAGTAGCTGCCTTTCATGGGCACATTAGCTGCGTTTCATGGGCACAGTGAGGCTGCAATTGATGTTTTTTTTTTTTTTCAGTTTGCACCCCCCCCCCCCCCCCCCCCAAAAAAAAAATTTTGAGCACCAGCCGCCGCTGACTACTAGTGGTAGCTAGAACGGGCATAATGGCTCAATAGCACCAGATTTACTACTGTCCCATAACTATAGCCCTAAGTGCCAGTGACAGCCAGAAGCTTACTGCAGCAACTCCAACACATGGGGAGAAGCCAAATGAGAAGCTACAAATTGTTCCAGGCAAATTACAACCCAGGAAAGGTAAATACCAGACACCCCTAAAATAAACGGTGGCTACAAATTAAAGTCCCACATCAACCTTATACTTTGCTCAAGGCTGAATTCCCATTACTGGAGCCTTTAGCCTTTAGATATTTTTCATTTTTACTGAACCCCATAATCTCATTTATGGGAGGATCCAAAGGAAATCAATTCATGGATATAATCTTCCATGCTGTAGCTATAAAACAATGACAATTCACCTAACAAATACTCTTGTTCAGTGTAATACCCTAAGAATCCAACTGTCTGCAGTCTCATGCCCTGTACACACGATCGGACTATCCGGCAGACTTATGCCTTGTACACATGGTTGGAAATTCTGGTGGAAAATGTCCGATCGGACCATGTTGTGGGAAAATCCGACTGGGTGTGGGCTCCATCTGACTTTTTCCGTCGGAATGTCCGACCAGCAAAGTTTGAGAGCTGGATCTAAAATTTTCCGACAACATGATCCGATCGCATCAATTCCGATCGTCTGCAGCCTAGTCCAACGAAGAAAGTGCCATGCATGCTCAGAATAAATTCTGAGATGGAAGCGATCGATCAGGTAAAACTAGCGTTCGTAATGAATATAGCACATTCGTCACACTGCAATGTTAAAAATTGTTTCATGCAGTGCATTCTTTTTCTTTATACTGCTAGAAGAATGAAGTTGTTTTGCTGCTCATATTCACACACACTTCTCCAAAATGTATTTCTTTATTCTTTTTCCTGATTTAATGAATATAATTTTTTTTACTTGACAGATCTCCCGAATAATTTTTTTTTTCTTTGATTAAACTTTGTGGTTGCTTTTTTAATCAAGATCTAATTTTTTTGACATTTTTCTCATCTTCATCATTTTTCTGTGTGTCAACTTACCACAACACCATTATTATCTTTTTATTTTATTGTTTTATTTTTTAATCTCTAGGAGGTTGTTTGGTGTTGGTGCCCCTTGTTAATTTGACTTGTATTTTTGAAATGTAGCTGCCAACATACAAATAAACTGTCCTTTTTGAAGTAAAACACATAGGCAAGTATTTTGTGAACCAAAAAAAACCTTTATTAGGTGTCATAAACAAATAAAGAGAAGCCTTTGGCCCCCAGGGCAGACACCAATTATTTAAATGCAGGATGTGCATTGACTCTCTTCTATTACTCCCACTAGAGCGCTAAAAGTATGGCAGTCGGAGACACTTGCACTCGGGGCAGCTGGAGCTGGTACCTGATGGCAGGAGCGGTGGGCACGAAAACGCCCTGATTGATCCACTCGGCTTTCTGGCGGAACGTGCCTCTGTGTGGAACTGCAGTGGGGTGGCGGTGTCTGCTTGCTGAGTTTCTGAGCTGTGGAAGATAGTCGAGTGACAGGCTAAGCTGATAAAGCCCAACAAATCCCACAAGAGGAAGGAGGAAATCACCTGACCCTCCTAGCGATACCATACGAGGCAGTACGGGAACCGAGCGAGACACACAGAGGTAACAATATCACAGCAGCACAGTAACAGCAGCGGAGTGTACTCCAGTACTCCAGGATCGAGGTATGAGCTGTGTCCCCTAATGGGGGGTTGAGGACTGGCTCAGGGGAGAGTGACATAACCTCATTCAGTAAGGCACCAGCAAGGATATGCCAGATATATAGCAGATACACACAGGCCCGGACTGGGACAAAAAATAGGCCCGGGCATTTTGCAATGTAGCAGCCCATGACATGTTAACCGGCCCCTTCCCCTCTCTCCTCCTTGACAGATCCCCTGAGAGGGGAAGGGAAAACCCACCAGAGGTGTGGGGGAGGGGCAAGGTGGGACCAGGAAAGAGCTTGGGGTTGGAGAGCACAGGGAAGAACCTTGAGAACATGGGGTGGGGCCAGAGCACAGGGGGAGGCAGAAAACACAGGGAGGAAGAGGAGAGCACAAGGGGGCAGCATAGAGCATAGGGGGAGGTGGAGAGCACAGGGGGGCATTGGAGAGCATGTGGGGAGGTGGAGAGCATAGGGAGGGCAGCAGAAAGCACAGGGAGGCTGGCGGAGAGCACGGGGCGGCGGAGAGCATGGGGATGGGGGGGTTGGAGAGTCTGGGGGGATGGCAGAGAGCATGTGGGGAGGTGGAGAGTATGGGGGGATGGCAGAGAGCATGGGGGGATGGCAGAGAGCATGGGAGGAGGTGGAGAGTGTGGGAGGATGGCAGAGAGCATGGAGGGAGGTGGAGAGTGTGGGGGGATGGCAGAGAGCATGGGGGAGGTGGAGAGCATGGGGGGTGGCAGAGAGCATGGGGGAGGCGGCAGAGAGCATGGGGGAGGCGGCAGAGAGCATGGGGGATGACAGAGAGCATGGGGGAGGTGGAGAGTATAGGGGGATGGCAGAGAGCATGGGGGGAGGTGGAGAGTATGAGGGGATGACAGAGAACATGGGGGAAGGTGGAGACTATGGAGGGATGGCAGAGAGCATGGGGGGAGATGGAGAGCATGAGGGGATGGCAGAGAGCATGGGGGGAGGTGAAGAGCGTGGGGGGAGGTGGAGAGCGTGGGGGGAGGTGGAGAGCATGGGGGGATGGCAGATGGCATGGGGGGAGATGGAGAGCATGGGGGGGTGGTAGAGAGCATGGGGGGGTGGCAGAGAGCATGGGGGGTGGCGGACAGCATGGGGGGTGGCGGACAGCATGGGGGGTGGCGGACAGCATGGGGGGGTGGCGGAGAGCATGGGGGGGTGGCGGAGAGCATGAGGGGGTGGCAGAGAGCACGGGGGTTGCAGAGAGCACGGGGGTGGCAGAGAGCACGAGGGGGTGGCAGAGAGCACGAGGGGGTGGCAGAGAGCACGAGGGGGTGGCAGAGAGCACGGGGGTGGCAGAGAGCACGGGGGGTGGCAGAGAGCATGAGGGGGTGGCAGAGAGCACGAGGGGGTGGCAGAGAGCACGGGGGTGGCAGAGAGCACGGGGGTGGCAGAGAGCACGGGGGGTGGCAGAGAGCACGGGGGGTGGCAGAGAGCACGGGGGGTGGCAGAGAGCAGGGGGGGTGGCGGAGAGCATGAGGGGGTGGCAGAGAGCACGGGGGTGGCAGAGAGCATGGGGGGTGGCAGAGAGCATGGGGGGAGGTAGAGAGTATGGGGGGTGGCGGAGAGCATGGGGGGATGGCGGAGAGCATGGGGGGTGGCAGAGAGCAGGAGGGTTGGCAGAGAGCATTGGGAGATGGCAGAGAGCATGGGGAGATGGCAGAGAGCATGGGGGATGGCAGAGAGCATGAGGGGGTGCCAGAGAGCACAGGGGGGAGGTGGAGAGCAGGGGGGGTGGCGGAGAGCATGGGGGGTGGCGGAGAGCATGGGGGTGGCGGAGAGCATGGGGGTGGCGGAGAGCATGGGGGGATGGCGGAGAGCATGGCGGTGGCAGAGAGCACGGGGGGAGGTAGAGAGCATGGGGGGTGGCAGAGAGCACGGGGGGAGATGGAGACTATGGGAGATGGCAGAGAGCATGGGGGACAATCTCCTACAACTGACTGCAAGCTCTATTTAAAACGAGCAAGATAGCTAGCTATATAGATGGATATAGCTGTGTATACTGGGTTCAGAGCATGCAGACAGCACGCACAATCTCCTACAACTGACTGCAAGCTCTATTAAAAAAGAGAAATATAGCTAGCTATATAGGTGGATATAGCGGTGTATACTGCGGTCAGTTGTAGGAGATTGCGCGTGCTGTCTGCGTGCCCTGAACCCAGTATACACCGCTATATCCACCTATATAGCTAACTATCTTGCTCTTTTTAAATAGAGCTTGCAGTCAGTTGCAGGAGATTGTGCATGCTTTCTGCGTGCTCTAAACCCAGTATACACCGCTATATCCACCTATATAGCTAACTATCTTGCTCTTTTTAAATAGAGCTTGCAGTCAGTTGTAGGAGATTAGGGATGAGCTTCGTGTTCGAGTCGAACATATGTTCGACTCGAACATCGGCTGTTCGCCCGTTCGGCGAATTCCGAAAATTATGGGCCGTTAGCGCCAAATTCGTGTGGCGCTCACGGCCCACAATGCACTGCGCCATCGCAGTGCATTGCTGCTTCATGATTGGCCAAGCATGCACTGTGACCCTGCATGCTTGGCCAATCACAGCGCCGGCAGCGAGGAGAGCCATGATTGGCCACAGGCAGAATGCCTGTGGCCAATCATAGCTCAGGCTGTATAGTACACGCCCCACACTATATAAGGCTGCCTGCGCGGCGGCCTTGTGTAGTGTGTTGGCGTCTCTAGGAGTTAGTGGGTGTTCTGTGTACCTTCAACACAGTATATACCGATCGTTATCGGCCGATTTTTCATTCTTGCTCTTCTGTAGTGGTTGTTGTCTGCGTGCCCTGACCGCAGTATACACCGCTATATTCACCTATATAGATAGCTATATTTCTCTTTTTTAATAGAGCTTGCAGTCAGTGGTAGGAGATTGTGCGTGCTGTCTGCGTGCTCTGAACCCAGCACACAGGAGAGGCATCCCAGGAGAGCAGACGTACGTGGAGGAGCTCTGTGGAGAACCGCAGCTGTCTTGGACATCCGGCCTTATGGCGTCGGCCAGCCCAGGCTCGGGGCCTCTTTCCCGGCCTGGGTCTCAGACAACCCCCACTGGGGTGAGAGACCTCTCCAGGGAGGAGAAATTGTTCTTGGTCACACAGTCTGAGTTAATGGACTGGACCTGGGCCCAGCCGGGAGAGGGCCCAAGCAAGCTCCAGAAAAGGAGAGAGACGGTAAAAACCCTTATACAGAAGGCCGTGGCGACTTATGCACAGCGCTCAGAGCGACTGGCCGACCTACGAAATCGCAGGGACCGCTCAGCCAGCAGCAAGCGTGGTGAATATAGGGAGACCATAGACGGCCTGAAGCTTGAATGCAGAGACCTCTGGCGGCTGCTGGGCGGTCTCTGCGAGCGTGGAAAGGGTGAGCGAAGTTTTTTGGCAGAGGTGAAGAAAGAACTTCTAAAGACCAGCCAGGAAGAAACCCAGGCGGCGAGACGAGGAAATGCCCCCCTGAAGTCCCCCCTGAAACTCTCACCTGATGTAGCAGTACAACAGACCCCAGTGGAAGCAACGTTTCTCGGGGACGACCAATCCATGGTCGGTCAGGAATGTATGACCCCCGGAGCTGTCAGTGCGGAGGGTCCCCGGATTCCTGTGTTAACACCTGCCATGCCTATGGCCGCAGTCCGGGAGGATCCGGGTAGGGTACCCGATGAAGCACGTAAAAGCTCCGGTGGAATCGCAAGTCACAAGAAACTGATGGTGGTCCTCACCAGAGAGCCGTCGGAGGGGCCAGTGAAGGCCAATGGTCAGAAGTCCCCAGTGGACAGTGCAGTCCGACCCCCCCCCCCCCCCCGGGCCCCATCGGTGACCCCGACGGCTCCCGCCAGACCCATAGCGGTGCGAGGAAAACCGGCCATAATGGCGGCCCCCGCCGCGGCCGCATGGAGAGAGGGGGAGGTGCTGATGGGAACGGACACATGTGCGGTCTCGGATAGACAATGTGGACAAGCATCTTCTGCTGACACTGGGAGGAGTGGTGGGATGGGGGCGGGTGCATCACTTCCTGTTCCGGGTGACGAGACAGGAAGTGACCTCATCGACTTCCGGGAACCGGAAGTGATGTCAGCGGTGACCCCGGAAGTCCCGGGAGGGCCTAAAACGGAAGTGGGGACACCGGAATTTCAGCTAGGGGGCTGTTGGTGTCGCTCGTTGGGGGAGAGGAGGCGGTGGTGTCGGAGACCTCCCTGGAGATAACAGCTTTAGCGTCCTCTGGGGATTTTCTTCCAGCAGGACAAGCTGGGGTGAGTCCCCGATGGGGGATTTGAGGAGTGAGTGCTCGGCCCTGGATTTCATACGGGGTTTGGAGGGGTTACAGGAGCGGGGTCCTGAAGAAATGGAGGTGGCTCCCCCCCCAGGATCATATAGCTGTAGGGGGTACTGCTCCTTCCCCCGCGGTAAGGAGTGAGATGCCGGTTGGTGGGGATGCGGTGGGTAGAGGTACTGAGCCAGGGAGTCCGGTCCGTCAGGGGTCAGGCCCTTCCCCCACAGACCCAGTTTTCATCTTGGGCACACAGGAGGAGGCAAACCTCTTAGGTGCCCTGAAGGCTGGGCGCTCGTTTGCACAGGTGGCAGGTTCCTCTGTCCCCCTGGGTCCCCTGTACGGCCAGTTTGGTGCCCAGAATTTCCGGGCTCCCCCTGGGGATCAGCCCCAGGGTGCGCAGGCCTGGACAAGGGGTACGGGGGGCCCTGAGAGGCGCAGACGGAATGTGGTGCAGCTCAGGTGGGAAGGGACGTCTGCATGTCCCAGCAGGGGTCAGGTCATCGACTATCTGCTGGGGCTGCGCTTTAAAGTTTCGGACTTATTTGCAGTCATACACCCCACAAACTCGAAGGAGTTTGATGTAAGTTTCGTCTCCTTGGTCTCCATGGAGCTTTTCCTGACACTGTACGAGCTCGTCAGGAAGTCAGATCCGTGGAAACGTTTCCGGGTGATACCTCTTTCGAGGCAGGAGGAGGTAAAGAATGTGACTGTACTGGTCAGGAACGAGTCCCTCCCACCTGAGGACATCGCGACCTGGCTGGCGCGGTACGGGCAGCTCCAGACAGGGCTGAGGAAAAGTTTGGATGAGCGCGGGGTCTGGACAGGTGCGTGGTTGGTCAGGATCCGGCTCAAGCGCCACAATAATACCGTGGCGCATGTACCTGGCAGCGCCTTTATAGGTAGAGACCGGATCCTGGTCTTCTACCCTGGACAGCCCCGTCGCTGTTTCAAATGCGGCAGTCCCGCGCACCTCAGTGCGGACTGCACAATGCCCCGCTGTGTGAGATGCAATGGTTTTGGCCATTCACCTGAGGGTTGCAGGCTTATTGTCTGCAACCTCAGTGGGGAAATGGGACACCCCTTTAGTCGGTGCCCCAAGGCGTTCAGGGGGTGCCAGGCTGTGAGGGGTGCCCCAGGCCCGGAGGGTGAGGTGGTCCCTAGACGAAGTGGGGATCCCAACCCCTCAGGGTCACAGAGGGAGGGTTCCCCCCTCCCTCAAAGGGTCAGACCCCCCAGGCGCGGATCAAGGACAGGAACTGGTGTAGTGAGGGAGCCGGTGAGTTCTCCGGCCCCGTCTGACCCTGTGTCAGATGGGGCAACGGCAACAAAAACACCTGGGAAGCCGGCCAAGGCGAAAAAGCCCTCGCCCAAAAATCACCCTCCCCCTGTTTCCCCCCCGTCCTCCTCCCTTTCCCCTGCCCCCCCCTTCCCCTCTCCCCCCCCTGGTCTCCCCCCTCCCAGCCTCCCCTTCTTCTCCTTTGCCCCCTCCCCCCCCTCCCTTCAGTAATTAAATCTGCGGGTAAACCGCATCCAACCCTGGATCAGGCGGCTATACTAATGCCCCCTCCGGCCTCTTCGGTGGTCATGAGTGGTCGGCAGGCTGGTGCAGGAGGGGTGACCCCGATGGAAATCTCAGGGGCTGGGGAGGGGGTTAATAAGAGGATTAAGGAGATCTCCAGTGTGAGGTCCGATGAACAGAGTGGGAGGGAACCTCCCAAAGTGGAATGGGAGAAGAAAACCAAAAAGAAGGAGGAAGAGGAAGGTTTCGGGGAAGGAGGGTGGTGAGGACTCCCAGCCCAGTACGAGTTCAGGGGCAAGGGGGGGCTCCTCACTGGCCCTATGGAACAGATACGGGATCCTTTCCTCCTCGGACTCCGAGGAGGATTGATTCTTTTAGAAATGTAAAATAGAGAGGAACGTAAAATTCAATCACTAAGGATAGCGGTACCCGCTCCAATACGCCTTGCGACCATTAATGTCGCAAGTGTGCATTCTGCGGAGGCTAGATTTTCAGCCTTTGATTTTCTCGGCCGGGTTGAAGCCGACATTTTGTTTTTGCAAGAGACCTGGCTGGCATCTGTGGCAGAGATGCACCTAGCGAAGAGGGAGTGGAGACATGGGCCCTCCCTCTGGTCTCTTGCGGCTGAGCCCTGCAGTGGTGTTGCGGTCCTTTTTAAGACTAGTTCGGTGGCTTATCGACGAGTGATTGTATTGGAAATCGGTAGGTGTTTGATTGTGGACGCAGTCGTGAGGGGGAATCCCTCCGCCTTATCAATTTTTATGGACCTCAGTCCCAGAGGGGAAGGAAGGACCTTCTCACGCTGCTGAAACCATACCTGTTTACATCCCAGCAGGTGGTCTTTGGTGGTGACTTTAACATGGTCACCAGGTCAAAGGACCGGGTAGGCACCTCAGGCCCTCTGGGATATGATAGTATCTTTTTGAATAGAATAGTGAGGGAAGCTGGGTTGGTGGATGTGCATGTTCGCCACTTCCCCAACCTCACTGATTTCACATATTCCAGAGGTAGTTGTAGGAGTAGGTTAGAGGAGTAGGTTTTTTTGAAGGGGGACTCATCCTTTGCAGCTCCTGCACAGCATGCGGTCGAGTTCTCTGATCACCATATTGTGTCGGTCACTCTGAATGTGGCGGACACCCCTCAGAAAGGAAGGGGCCTGTGGCGACTAAACGGGTCGCTACTTGAGGACCCTGAAATCAGATCGGCCTATGAGGACTTCTTTTTAGAACAAGCCTCGCTCCTTGAGAGCGGCTGCTCCTGCCAGGAATGGTGGGAAGTGGTGAAGAAGAGGTCAGAGGGCTTCTTCCGGGAAGTCTCGGGCCGTCGGGCAGCATCCCGGTATCAGGCCTACCAGAAGTTACGCAGGCAGCTAGATCACTTGGTTTCTGATGGTGGCCCTCAGGACCAGATCTCGGATCTGAAGCTCCAGATGAAGGAGTGTCAGTATGACCGTCTCGCCTCCCTGGTGCTGGAGAGGGATTACGGGAAGTTCACCAACCCGGATCCCTACAAAAGCTGTGGGGACGCGGTGAGTGGGAAGGTCATACATGGACTGAGAGATCCCTCGGGTTCCCTGGTAAGGTCCAAGCCAGGCATCCTGGGGATCATCAGAGCCCATTTTTCAGACATCCTTCGGAAGAAGCCGTTGGATCTGAGGAGAGCCAAGGAATTTCTTGACGGGACTCCACTTGAGGTGGGGTCTGACCCCCTAGACTCCTTGGTGGAAGAGATCTCAGTGGCCGAAATTGAGCAGGCTATTGACTCGTTGTCTCTAAAGAAGTCGCCGGGGCCTGATGGGTTCACGGCAGAATTTTATAAAGCCTTTAAGAGCCTTTTGGCTCCTCGTCTCAGGGAGGTGTTCAGTGAGTGTTTGGCATCTGGCCTGCTCCCTCCCTCGATGAGAAGGTCGGCCTTGATCCTTCTGTCCAAGGGGAAGGATCCGTCCGTGGTTGAGAATTGGCGTCCTATCGCCCTTCTCTCCACGGATAGAAAGATTCCGGCAAAGATTTTGTTTACGCGTATGTCTGCTGTTGCGGGCAAGCTGCTGTCTGCCTAACAGCACTGCACAGTTCCCGGCCGTAGCACCTTTAGTGCAGTCCTTAACGTCCGGGAGGCTGTGGAGAGGTGCAGGGCAACGGGTGATGGGCGGTATCTGCTGGCATTAGATCAGGCGAAAGCTTTTGATCGGGTAGACCACGAGTACCTCTGGCTTCTCCTGGGTAGATACGGCCTGCCTGATCGATTTATTGATTGGCTCAGGACTTTGTACAGAGGGGCCGAGAGCTTCCCTCTGGTCAATGGTTGGGTGGGTCCTACCTTTCCGGTGGACTCTGGTGTTAGGCAGGGCTGTCCGCTGAGTCCCCTGCTCTATGTCTTTGCAGTCGACCCCTTCGTAAGAAGGCTAGACTGTGGGCAGCTGAGGGGGGTCCTGATGGAGCCAGGCAGTGGCCCGGATAAGGTGATGACCTACGCGGACGACGTCTCGGTGGTGGTGGCTTGCCGAGAGGAGGCCCATTTTGTGGAAACACAGATTGGAGGCTACTCCGAGGCGTCTGGTTCGTTGGTCAACTGGGACAAGAGTGAAGCTCTCTGGTTGGGAAGGGAGGGTGAGCAGTTCGCCCTCCCGGACGTTTTTCCCCCGCCCCGACCAGAAGTTTCATAGTTTCATAGTTAGTTAGGTTGAATAAAGACACCAGTCCATCCAGTTCAACCTGAGTGAGTGTCTACAATTGTCCCCATCCCTGTACATTGCACACTCATGTTGGTCCCTACCCTCAAGGAGCCCACAATCCAAGGTCCCTATTCATATCCTAGGGCCAATTTTGAACAGAAGCCAATTTACCTACCTGCATGTCTTTGGATTGTTAAGTTAAGATCTTAAGATCTTAGGCATTTATTTCGGCCAGGGTGATTATCCCAAGCTAAATTGGGAGCGCAGGTTGGTAAGTGCCACCCAGAAAGTCAACGCCTGGAAAGGCTGGAAGCTGTCGTTGAGGGAAAGGGTGAGCCTGGTTAAAACCTATTTGCTTCCCGAGTTCCCCAAGGGCCCCAAGGAGGTGTCTAGTGGGAGGTCGGACGGCGAGAGTGGGAGAGAGCCCCCCAAGTCGGGCTGGGTTAAGAAAAAAACAAAAAAACGGAAGAGGAAGGGCCTGGGGAAGGAGGGTGGCGAGGACCCTCAGCCCAGCACCAGTCTGGGGGCGGGTGGGGGACCCTCGCTCGCCCTCTGGAACCATTTTGGGGTCCTATCCTCCGATTCCGAGGAGGATTAACTTAGGTTTGTAATATAGAGAGGAACGTAAACTTTAATCCCTAAGGATGACGGTACCTGCTCCAATACGCCTTGCGACGATTAATGTTGCAAGTGTGCGTTCTGCGGTGGCTAGGTTTTCAGCCTTTGATTTTCTCGGCCGCGTTGAAGCCGACATTTTGTTTCTGCAAGAGACCTGGCTGGCATCTGTGGCAGAGATGCACCTAGCAAAGAGGGAGTGGAGACATGGGCCCTCCCTCTGGTCTCTTGTGGCTGATCCCTGCAGTGGTGTTGCGGTCCTTTTTAAGACTGGTTCGGTGGCTTGTCGACGAGTGATTGAATTAGAAACCGGTAGGTGTTTGATTGTGGATGCAGTCGTGAGAGGGGAATTTCTCCGCCTCATAAATTTCTATGGTCCCCAGTCAAGGAGAGGGAGGAAGGACCTTCTTGCGCTGCTGAAACCATACCTGTTTACATCCCAGCAGGTGGTCTTTGGTGGTGACTTTAACCTAGTCACCAGGTCAAAGGACCGGGCAGGCACCTCAGGCCCTCTGGGATATGATAGTATCTTTTTGAATCGCATAGTGAGGGAGGCCGGGTTGGTGGATGTGCACGTTCACCACTTCCCCAACCTCACTGGTTTCACATACTCCAGAGGTAGTAGTAAGAGTAGAATAGATAGTTTTTTTTTTAAGGGGGACTCATCCTTTGCGGCTCCTGTGCTGCATGCGGTCGAGTTTTCCGATCACTGTATGGTGTCGGTCACTCTGAATGTGGCAGACACCCCTCAGAAGGGTAGGGGCCTGTGGCGACTAAATGGGTCTCTACTTGAGGACCCTGAAGTCAGATCAGCCTATGAAGACTTCTTTATGGAACAAGCTTCGCTCCTTGAGAGCGGCTGCTCTCGCCAGGAATGGTGGGAAGTAGTGAAGAAGAGGTCGGAAGGCTTCTTCCGTGAAGTCTCTGGTCGTCGGGCAGCTTCCCGGTACCAGGCCTACCAGAAGTTGTGCAGGCGGCTTGACCGCTTGGTTTCTGATGGTGGCCCTCAGGACCAGATTTCAGGTCTGAAGCTTCAGATGAAGGAGTGTCAGTATGACCATCTCGCCTCCCTGGTTCTTGAGAGGGATTACGGGAAGTTCACCAACCCGGACCCCTACAAGAGCTGTGGTGACGCGGTGAGTGGGAAGGTCATACACGGACTGAGGGATCCCTCGGGTTCTTTGGTGAGGTCCAGGCCGGGAATCCTAGGGATCGTCAGAGCCCATTTTTTGGACCTCCTGAAGAAGAAGCCTTTGGACCTGGGAAGAGCCAAGAAATTTCTTGATGAGACTCCACTTGAGGTGGGGTCTGACCCCCTTTGCTCTTTGACAGAGGAGATCTCTGTGGCCGAAGTTGAACAGGCCATAGACTCTTTGTCTCTAAAGAAGTCGCCGGGACCCGATGGGTTCACGGCGGAGGTCTACAGGACCTTTAAGGGCCTCTTGGCTCCTTGTCTGAGGGAGGTGTTCAGCGAGTGTTAGGCATCTGGCCTGCTTCCTCCCTCGAAGAGAAGGTCTGCCTTGATCCTTCTGTCAAAGGGGAAAGATCTGTCCCTGGTGGAGAATTGGTGCCCTATCGCCCTTCTCTCTACGGATAGAAAGATCCTGGCGAAGATTCTGTTTGTGCGTATGTCTGCAGTCGCGGGCAAGCTACTGTCTGCTTCCCAGCACTGCACGGTTCCTGGCCGCAGCACCTTTAGTGCTGTCCTCAACGTCCAGGAGGCTGTGGAAAGGTGATGGGCGGTATCTGTTGGCATTAGACCAGGCGAAAGCTTTTGACCGGGTGAACCATGAGTATCTCTGGCTTCTCTTGGGGAGATACGGTCTGCCTGATCAATTCATCGATTGGCTCAGAGTTTTGTACGGGGGGCTGAAAGCTTCCCTCTTGTCAATGGTTGGGTGGGTCCTACCTTTCCGGTGGACTCTGGTGTTAGGCAGGGCTGCCCGCTGAGTCCCCTGCTCTACGTCTTTGCGGTTGACCCCTTCGTAAGGAGGCTAGACTGCGGACACCTGAGGGGGGTCCAGGCGGAGCCCTGCAGTGGCCCGGATAAGGCGGTAAAGGTGGTGGCCTATGCGGACGACGTCTCGATAGTAGTGGCTAGCCGAAAGGAGGCCCAGTTTGTGGAAACACAGATTGGAGATTACTCCGAGGCGTCTGGTTCGCTGGTCAACTGGACTAAGAGTGAAGTTCTCTGGTTGAGGAGGGAGGGTGAGCAGTTTGCCCTCCCGGACGTCTTCCCCACGCCCCGGCCAGAAATTAGAATTCTGGGCATCCTTTTTGGCCAGGGTGACTATCCCAAACTAAACTGGGAGCGCAGGCTGGTGAGTGCCACCCAAAAGGTTAATGCCTGGAAAGGCTGGAAGCTGTCACTGAGGGAAAGGGTGAGCCTGGTCAAAACCTATTTGCTTCCCGAATTCCTCTTTGTCAGCTACGTTTGTCTTCTGCCAAGATCGCTCTATGCGCGGATCTGCGGTCTGTTCTTTCTGCTTTTGTGGGGAAACAGGCTGAATCTGATAAAGAGGGAGGTCACGTACCGACAGAGGAGGCAGGGTGGGTTGGACATGATTAATCCCACGGTTTTCTTTACCGTGGTGTTTCTTAAGTTCAACCTACAATCCATTTTTCAGGACGAACCCTCCCTGTGGGAACGCTCATGTAAGAACTGGTTTCTGGTTTTCCTGAGTGGGTGGGAGGGAGGTGGTCACCCCCGGTGATCTACGGAGATCCCATGGGTACCTCCCCACCTATGTTCCAACTGCCCTAAGGGTACTGAGGCGGTGGAGGATAACGGCCCTGGAGGTGGGCTCGTTTGGTCGGCGCAAGCTGTACCAGCGGGTCATGACCTCTGACTTTTTGAGACCACTAGCCTTAAGGGATTGTCCGGACAGGGTTCTCAAGGAGGGATTAGCCCTTCTGAATTCTAAGAGAATTCCGGCCAAGTTCTGGGATCTTGCATGGAGGGCGTTCCATGGACGGCTCTATGTGAGGTCGAACTTAAAGTACCGGAGTCTTGAGGACAGGGGCTGTCCTCGTCCCGAGTGTGGAGGGGCACTGGAGACCATGGACCACTTTTTGGTTGAGTGCCCATTCAACTTGGAGCTTCTGGGGGAGGTTGGGGATGACATTGGCTATCCCCGTCTCCGGGCCCTTACCTATTCTGAGAAGGTGTACGGCGACTTCAGGGTCCGGAGGGGTCATGAGTTATCATCACTGTTTTTAGTTAGTACAGTTTGCCTTTATTACACCTGGCACGCGCGGTGCTTAGTGTCAACTATGGGCAAGTTCCTGCCCGTGCATGAGGTGGCGGGTGATATCTTTCGGGAATTGGTGAAGGTGAGGTATCGTGAAGGAGAAAGAACGGGCAGGGAAAGGTGTGCCAGATTGTGGAGAGGCTTTACTTTCAGGCCACCTTGATGATCCTCCCCCTTCTTTTTCCCTAGGTGGTGGGTCTGTCTGTCCTGTCCCTCACGTTTAGTTTTTTGGGCAATCTAATTTTAAAAGCATGGTAAGCACTGATGGTTTCGTTACGTTCCTGTCTATAAAGGGTGTGTAGTGTATATAGATAGGTTGTTATTGTAGATAAACTGTTTTAATCCGAGTGACTTTTCTTTTAAACTGGTGAAGAAAGCATGTTTTCTTTTCTATTTTATTAAGTCTGTTTAAGTTGGTTTTCCTTTCTTCTTTTCAAGAATGAGTATTTATGTCTTTGTTTTGTAAATACAACTGGCAGCAGTTTTTTTAACCACTTGGGTACCGCGCTATTGCCGAATGACGGCATTAGCGCGGACCTAGATTGCCGGGACTACGTCTATTGACGTCGTCCCGGTTACGAGCGGCCTGCGCGCCCCCTGAGGGGCGCGCGCGGCGCGCTCTGTGATCGGCGAGTCCGTGAGACTCGCCTGATCACCGATCCGTGTAAGGGGTCGATCCCGACCCCTTATCACGTGATCAGCTGTCAGCCAATGACAGCTGATCATGTGATAAAACGGAGCCGGTAATCGGCTAGTATTCCTCCTCGCGCTGACAGCGCGAGGAGAAAAAAAAAAAGCCGATCGCCGGCGGCCGTGTTCGGGACATCAGTCCCGATCACGGCCAGCAATTCAAGCGGACACCTGCCCCCTGCCAGTGCCCACCTGCCACCCGCAGTGCCATCCTGAAATAAAGTAAGTGCCCCCGTGTCAGTGCCACCCAGCAGTGCCCATAGTGCCCACAGTGCCACCCAGCAGTGCCCACAGTGCCACCCAGCAGTGCCCACAGTGCCACCCACAGTGCCACCCAGCAGTGCCACCCACAGTGCCACCCAAAATCTGCCTCAAAGGTGCTGCACCCCAGTGCCGCCCATCAGTGCCCAGCAGTGCCGCCCATCAGTGCCCAGCAGTGCCGCCCATCAGTGCCCAGCAGTGCCACCTATCAGAGCCACCTATCAGTGCCACCTATCAGTGCCCATCAGTCCCATCTATCTGTGGTACCTATCAGTGCCCATCCGTGCCACCCATCCGTGCCACTTATCCGTGCCACCCATCCGTGCCATCTTATCTGTGCCCATCTTTGCCCATCAGTGCCACCTTATCTGTGCCCATCGGTGCCGCCTTATCTGTGCCTATTAGTGCCGCCTTAACTATGCCTATCAGTGCCCACCAGTGCAGCCTATCAGTGCCCACCAATGCAGCCCATCAGTGCCCACCAATGCAGCCCATCAGTGCCCACCAATGCAGCCTATCAGTGCCGCCTAATCAGCGCACTTCAATGAAGGAGAAAAATGACCCGTTTGCAAAATTTTATAACAAACTATTAAAACATGATTTTTTTTTTTTTTTTTTGCATCTTTTTTTGTTTGTTTAGCAAAAAATAAAACTCCGAGCTGTAACTAAATACCACCAAAAGAAAGCTCTATTTGTGGGAAAAAAATGATAAAAATTTCATTTGGGTACAGTGTTGTATGACCGCGTAATTGTCACTCAAAGTGCATCAGCGCTGAAAGCTGAAAATTGGTCTGGGACTGAGGGGGGTTTAAGTGCCCAGTAAGCAAGTGGTTAAATAAAAACCTCCACCTATATAGCTAACTATCTTGCTCGTTTTAAATAGAGCTTGCAGTCAGTTGCAGGAGATTTTGCGTGCTGTCTGCGTGCTCTGAACCCAGTATACACCGCTATATCCATCTATATAGCTAGCTATCTTGCTCGTTTTAAATAGAGCTTGCAGTCAGTGGTAGGAGATTGTGCGTGCTGTCTGCGTGCTCTGAACCCAGTATACACCGCTATATCCACCTATATAGCTAACTATCTTGCTCGTTTTAAATAGAGCTTGCAGTCAGTGGTAGGAGATTGTGCATGCTGTCTGCGTGCTCTGAACCCAGTATACACTGCTATATCAATCTATATAGCTAGCTATCTTGCCCGTTTTAAATAGAGCTTGCAGTCAGTTGTAGGAGATTTTGCGTGCTGTCTGCATAGTAGGTTACATAGTTACATAGTTAGTCAGGTTGAAAAAAGACACAAGTCCATCCAGTTCAACCTTAAAAACAAATAAATAAAATAAAAAATAATCGTACAATCCAGATACCCAATTTTATGCCCACAATTGATCCAGAGGAAGGCGAAAAAAAAACCAGCAGAGCATGCTCCAATTTGCTACAGCAGGGGAAAAAAATTCCTTCCTGATCCCCCAAGAGGCGATCGGATTTTCCCTGGATCAACTTTACCTATGTTAGTACCCAGTTATATTATGTACCATCAGGAAAGTATCCAGGCCTTTCTTAACCAGTTGCCGACCGCCGCACGCCGATGTACGTCGGCAGAATGGCACGGGCAGGCATAAGGGCTTACATGTACGTCCCTTGCCTCCCGCGGGTCGGGGGCCCGATCGGGCCCCCGCCCGGTGCCTGCGGCGGTCGGTTTTCGTCCGGGAGCGATCCGGGACGAGGGGGCGGCCATTCATTCATGGCCACCCCCTCGCGATCGCTCCCGACGAATAGAAATCCCCCGTGACATCACTTCCTCTCCTGTAATGTAAACACAGGAGAGGAAGTGATGTATTCTCTCCTCCGTGTCGGTATTTTTCGTTCCGACACGGAGGAGAGCGGATCGGTGAGTTGCACCAACACTCTACACACACAGTAGAACATGCCAGGCACACTCACACCCCCCCGATCACCCCCCCAATTACCCCTGCCCCCCAGTCACAGTGACACCAATGTCATTTTTTTTTTTTGCATTGGTGTCATTTGTGACTGTAATAACTGTTAGGGCAGTTAGAGTTAGCCCCCTTTAGTTCTAATGTACCCCCCTAACCCCCCCAATAAAGGTTTAACCCCGTGATCACCCCCCGTCGCCAGTGTCACTAAGGCTGGGTTCACATTGCAGCGGTTTATGAGAACGAATGTGATTTGCACCGCACTGCAGTGCAAATCACATCCGATCTCTGTGCGATTCGAGTTCAGCCATTCGCCGCACCCGCCGCACCGGCCGCACCCGCCGCACCCGCCGCAAATTCGCACGGGACCCTTTTTTTGGCCCGCAGCAGAATCGGATCGCATGGGTGTTCACACCATGCGATCCGAGTTTGCAGATCGCACTGCGATATGCGAACTGATCTGGGGGTGTCAGTAACATTTCACTGACACTCCCAGCAGTTCGCATAGGGCAGTGTGAACTGCCGCCGGGAGGCATGCGATGCGGGAACCCGCCGCGGATTCGCGGCGTTTCCGCATCGCTCCAGTGTGAACCCAGCCTAATAAGCGATCATTTTTCTGATCGCCGTATTAGTGTCACAGGTGACGCTAGTTAGGCAGGTAGGTATTTAGGTTCGCCGCAGCTTTTTATAGCGCCAGGGACCCCCATATACTACCGCATAAAGCCCCCTGATTGCCCCCTAGTTAACCCTTTCACCAGTGATCACCATATAACTGTTACAGGTGACGCTGGTTGGTTAGTTATTTTTTTATAGTTTCAGGGCACCCGCCATTTATTACCTAATAAAGGTTTAACCCCCTGATCACCCGGCGGGTGTCATTTGTGACTAATAACTGTTAGGGCAGTTAGGGTTAGCCCCCTTTAGTTCTAAGGTACCCCCCTAACCCCCCCAATAAAGGTTTAACCCCGTGATCACCCCCCGTCGCCAGTGTCACTAAGGCTGGGTTCACATTGCAGCGGTTTATGAGAACGGATGTGATTTGCACCGCACTGCAGTGCAAATCACATCCGATCTCTGTGCGATTCGAGTTCAGCCATTCGCCGCACCCGCCACACCCGCCGCAAATTCGCACGGGACCCTTTTTTTGGCCCGCAGCAGAATCGGATCGCATGGGTGTTCACACCATGCGATCCGAGTTTGCAGATCGCACTGCGATATGCGAACTGATCTGGGGGTGTCAGTAACATTTCACTGACACTCCCAGCAGTTCGCATAGGGCAGTGTGAACTGCCGCTGGGAGGTATGCGATGCGGGAACCCGCCGCGCATTCGTGGCGTTCCCGCATCGCTCCAGTGTGAACCCAGCCTAATAAGCGATCGTTTTTCTGATCGCTGTATTAGTGTCACAGGTGACGCTAGTTAGGCAGGTAGGTATTTAGGTTCGCCGCAGCTTTTTATAGCGCCAGGGACCCCCATATACTACCGCATAAAGCCCCCTGATTGCCCCCTAGTTAACCCTTTCACCAGTGATCACCATATAACTGTTACAGGTGACGCTGGTTGGTTAGTTATTTTTTTATAGTTTCAGGGCACCCGCCATTTATTACCTAGTCTCACTAGTGTACCCCTAAATTTAGGGGTGTCTACTTTCCAAAATGGGGTCATTTGGGGGGGGTTTGTGCCATCTTGGCATTTTATGGCCTTCAAAACTGTAACGCCCTTAGAAAGCCTGAAGGCGGTGCTTGGTTTTCGGGGCCCCGTACGCGGCTAGGCTCCCAAAAAGTCCCACATATGTGGTATCCCCGTACTCAGGAGAAGCAGCAGAATTTATTTTGGGGTGTCATTTCACATATGCCCATGGCATGCGTGAGCAATATATCATTTAGTGACAACTTTGTGAAAAAAAAAAAAAAGTTTGTAAATTTCCCGCAACTTGTGGCAAAATATAAAATATTCCATGGACTCAACATGCCTCTCAGCAAATAGCTTGGGGTGTCTACTTTCTAAAATGGGGTCATTTGGGGGGGTTTTGTGCCATCTTGGCATTTTATGGCCTTCAAAACTGTAATAGGTAGTGAGAAGTGAACTCAAAAATATACGCCCTTAGAAAGCCTGAAGGCGGTGCTTGGTTTTCGGGGCCCCGTACGCGGCTAGGCTCCCAAAAAGTCCCACATATGTGGTATCCCCGTACTCAGGAGAAGCAGCAGAATTTATTTTGGGGTGTCATTTCACATATGCCCATGGCATGCATGAGCAATATATCATTTAGTGACAACTTTGTGAAAAAAAAAAAAAAAAAAAAAAAGTTTGTAATTTTCCCGCAACTTGTGGCAAAATATAAAATATTCCATGAACTCAACATGCCTCTCAGCAAATAGCTTGGGGTGTCTACTTTCTAAAATGGGGTCATTTGTGGGGGTTTTGTGCCATCTTGGCATTTTATGGCCTTCAAAACTGTAATAGGTAGTGAGAAGTGAACTCAAAAATTTACGCCCTTAGAAAGCCTGAAGGCGGTGCTTGGTTTTCGGGGCCCCGTACGCGGCTAGGCTCCCAAAAAGTCCCACATATGTGGTGTCCCCGTACTCAGGAGAAGCAGCAGAATTTATTTTGGGGTGTCATTTCACATATGCCCATGGCATGCGTGAGCAATATATCATTTAGTGACAACTTTGTGTAAAAAAAAAAAAAAAAAAAATTTTTTTTTGTCATTATTCAATCGCATGAGGCAAAAAAAAAAAATATTCAATGGGCTCAACATGCCTCTTATCAATTTCCTTAGGGGGTCTACTTTCCAAAATGGGGTCATTTGGGGGGGTTTGTACTGCCCTGCCATTTTAGCACCTCAAGAAATGAGATAGGCAGTCGTAAACTAAAAGCTGCGTAAATTCCAGAAAACGTACCTTAGTTTGTAGATGTGACAACTTTTGCGCAAACAAATAAATATACAATTATTGACTTTTTTTTTACCAAAGACATGTGGCTGAATACATTTTGGCCTAAATGTATGACTAAAATTGAGTTTATTGGATTTTTCTAATAACAAAAAGTAGAAAATATCATTTTTTTTCAAAATTTGCGTTTTATCGCAAAAAATAAAAATCGCAGAGGCAATCAAATACCATCAAAAGAAAGCTCTATTTGTGGGAAGAAAAGGACGCAAATTTTGTTTGGGTACAACATTGCATGACCGCGCAATTACCAGTTCAAGCAGCGCAGTGCCAAAGTGTAAAAAGACCTCTGGTCATTTACCAGCAAAATGGTCCGGTCTGAAAGTGGTTAAAGCAATCTACTGAACTGGCCAGAACCACCTCTGGCGGGAGTCTATTCCACATTTTCACAGCTCTAACTGTGAAGAAACCTTTCCGTACTTGAAGATGAAATCTCTTTTCCTCTAGACGTAAAGAGTGCCCCTGTGTCCTCTGGGTTGACCGTACAGAGAACAACTCAACACCAAGTTCACTATATGGACCCCTAATGTATTTGAACATGTTGATCATATCCCCCCTTAATCTCCTCTTCTCAAGAGTGAATAAATTTAGTTCCTCTAATCTCTCCTCATAGCTGAGTTCCTCCATGCCTCTTATCAGTTTGGTTGCCCTTCTCTGCACTTTTTCCAGTTCCTTGCTATCCTTTTTGAGAACTGGTGCCCAAAACTGCACGGCATATTCCAGGTGAGGTCTTACTAATGATTTGAACAGGGGCAAAATTATATCTCTCTCTCTGGTGTCCATACCTCTCTTAATACAAGAAAGGACTTTGCTCGCTTTGGAAACAGCAGCTTGGCATTGCATGTTGTTATTGAGCTTATGGTCTACCAAAACCCCCAGATCCTTCTCCACTATGGATTCCCCCAGGTGTACTCCCCCTAGCATGTATGATGCATGCATATTCTTAGGCCCCAAGTGCATAACTTTACATTTATCAACATTAAACCTCATCTGCCACATAGTCGCCCAATTAGACAGTGTATTGAGGTCGGCTTGTAAATTGGAGACATCCTGTAAGGACGTTATTCCACTGCATATCTTGGTGTCATCTGCAAAGACAGAAATATTACTTTTGATCCCAGACCCAATATCATTTATAAAGATGTTAAAAAGTAAGGGTCCCAGCACTGAACCTTGGGGTACACCAATGATAACCTTAGACCATTCAGAGTAAGGCCGCGTACACACGCGCGGACTGTTTGCCCAACCTTGTTGGTCAAACAGTTTCGGCAAACAGTCCGCTCAAAATTTGCATGAGCGGACTTGCCCACACACGAGCGGACTGTTTCAGCGAACTGTTTGCCAAACAGTTCGCTCAACTTTTGAAATGAACGGACTCGCCCACGTAAGGAGGAGGCAAATCCGCCCATTTCGAGCGCGTGTACAGGTAGGCGGGGCCCGCGAAGGAGACGTCGCGGGCTCCGCCGCCTGGAATGGGCTTAAAGGGGAACCCCAACGCCGAAAAAAATCGGCGTGGGGGTTCCCCAAAAGTCCACACCAGACCCTTGTCCGAGCACGCTACCCGGCCGGCCAGGAAAGGGGGCGAGCGAGCGCGCCCCCCCTCCTGAGCCGTACCAGGCCGCGTGCCCTCAACATGGGGGGTGCCTTGGGGAAGGGGGGGCCGCGCGGCCCCCCCCACCCCAAAGCACCTTGTCCCCATGTTGATGAGGACAAGGGCCTCTTCCCGACAACCCTGGCCGTTGGTTGTCGGGGTCTGCGGGCGGGGGGCTTATCGGAATCCGGGAGCCCCCTTTAAGAAGGGGGCCCCCGGATACCGGCCCCCCACCCTATGTGAATGAGTATGGGGTACAATGTACCCCTACCCATTCACCTGTGAAATAAAGTACAAAAAAAAACACAACACAGGGAAAAAAGATTTTATTGCACAGCTCCGGGGGTCTTCCGTCTTCGGGGGTCTTCTCGCCGGACTCCTCCGCTATCTGTGTGTAGCTCTTTTACTAGCGGAGGAGTCCGGCTTTCTTCCTCCCCGCCGCCGGCCTCTTCTCCCGACTTCGGGGGTCTTGTCCCCCTCTTCGGTTCTTCTGCCGGGCCACCGCGCCTTCTTGTAGTTCTTTTACAGGCGGTGGCCCGGTCTTCTGTCGCCGCTGTCGTCGCCGCCGCCGCCGCCTTCCGTTCTTGTTCTTCTTCTTGTTCTTCTTCTTCTTCTCCTGGAGATGTTGACACGACGAGCTCTCCGGCCGGAATGCCAGGGACACGCTCCGCTGCCACTTATATAGTGACAATGGGGCGGTGTCACATGGTATATGTCACATGGGTTGGTCACATGGTGACCCCGCCCCCTTACGATGTCATAGTCCCCATGTGACATCAACCCATGTGACCAACCCATGTGACATATACCATGTGACACCGCCCCATTGTCACTATATAAGTGACCGCACAGCGCGGCTCTGGCATTCCGGCCGGAGAGCTCGTCGAGTCAACATCTCCAGGAGAAGAAGAAGAAGAACAAGAAGAAGAACAAGAACGGAAGGCGGCGGCGGCGGCGACGACAGCGGCGACAGAAGACCGGGCCACCGCCTGTAAAAGAGCTACAAGAAGGCGCGGTGGCCCGGCAGAAGAACCGAAGGCGGCGACAGAAGAACGGAAGGCAGCGGCGACAGAAGACCGGGCCACCGCCTGCAAAAGAGCTACAAGAAGGCGCGGTGGCCCGGCAGAAGAACCGAAGAGGGGGACAAGACCCCCGAAGTCGGGAGAAGAGGCCGGCGGCGGGGAGGAAGAAAGCCGGACTCCTCCGCTAGTAAAAGAGCTACACACAGATAGCGGAGGAGTCCGGCGAGAAGACCCCCGAAGACGGAAGACCCCCGGAGCTGTGCAATAAAATCTTTTTTCCCTGTGTTGTGTTTTTTTTTGTACTTTATTTCACAGGTGAATGGGTAGGGGTACATTGTACCCCATACTCATTCACATAGGGTGGGGGGCCGGTATCCGGGGGCCCCCTTCTTAAAGGGGGCTCCCGGATTCCGATAAGCCCCCCGCCCGCAGACCCCGACAACCAACGGCCAGGGTTGTCAGGAAGAGGCCCTTGTCCTCATCAACATGGGGACAAGGTGCTTTGGGGTGGGGGGGCCACGCGGCCTCCCCTTCCCCAAGGCACCCCCCCATGTTGAGGGCACGCGGCCTGGTACGGCTCAGGAGGGGGGGCGCGCTCGCTCGCCCCCCTTTCCTGGCCGGCCGGGTAGCGTGCTCGGACAAGGGTCTGGTGTGGACTTTGGGGGAACCCCCACGCCGATTTTTTTCGGCGTTGGGGTTCCCCTTTAAGCCCATACCAGGCGGCGGAGCCCGCGACGGCTCCGTCGCGGGCCCCGCCTACCTTCACACGCGCTCGAAATGGGCGGACTTTCCGAGCGGGAACAGTTTGCTCATTTCGAAAGTAGCCTACACACGGGCGGACTGTTCGCTCAAACACAGTTTCAGCGGACAGTTTTTCGGAATTTCCGAAAGACTTTGTCCGTCCAACTGTCCGCTGAAACTGTCCGCTGAAAGCCCACACACGGGCGGACTGTCCGCCCAAACACTGTTCAGCGGACAAGGTTGGGCGAACAGTCCGCCCGTGTGTACGCGGCCTAAGAGTCATTAACCACTACTCTCTGAATTCTGTCTTTTAGCCAATTTTCTATCCATTTACAAACTGATATTTCCAAACCTGTAGACTTTACCTTACACATGAGCCGTGTGTGGGGAACTGTATCGAATGCTTTTGCAAAATCCAAGTATACCACGTCCACTGCCACCCCTCTGTCCAAAGTTTTACTTACCTCCTCATAAAAAGAAATCAGATTTGTCTGACAACTTCTGTCTTTCATGAATCCATGTTGTCTGTTGCTTAAAGTGTTCTTGTTCAGCAAGAACTCGTCGATGTGGTCTTTTATTAAACGCTCCAGTATCTTCCCAGCTATAGAAGTTAAGCTAACAGGTCTATAGTTACTTGGTAAAGACTTTGATCCCTTTTTAAATATAGGCACCACGTTCGCCCTGCGCCAATCCAGTGGGACTATTCCCGTCATTAATGAGTCCCTAAAAATTAGATACAATGGCTCTGAAATTACAGAGCTCAATTCTTTTAGGATCCGTGGGTGGATGCCATCAGGGCCAGGTGCTTTATCCACCTTTATTCCGTCTAAGTATTTCTGGACCATATCACTTTTGAGCCATTGTGGATCATTTGGGGCTGTGTCACTATCATCCCCCATTATGGACATGCGCTCCCCCATGCTCTTTTGTGTACACAGAGCTGAAGAAAGTGTTTAATAAATTAGCCTTCTCTTTGTCCCCAGTCACCAACTCTAGATTGTTTTGTAAAGGGCCTACATGCTCAGACTTGACCTTTTTACTATTAATATATTTGAAGAATTTTTGGGGGTTTGTCCTACTATCTTTTGCAATCTGTCGTTCGTTTTGAATTTTTGCATCCTTGATTTCCTTTTTACATATTCTGTTAATTTCTTTGTAACATTTAAATGACACTAGTGATCCTTCATTTTTATATTTTTTAAAAGCTCTTCTCTTACAGTTTATAGCTTTTTTAACTTTGGCCGTGAGCCACATAGGTTTTGTTTTCAGCCTTTTAAACTTATTGCCCATGGGAATATACTTTGCAGTGAGGTCCCAAATAGTCTTTTTGAAGAATTACCATTTCTGTTCTGTGCCCATTGAAGCGAATATTCTCTCCCAGTCTAAGTCCTGGAGAGTAGCCCTCATCCTTGGAAAATTTGCTCTCTTGAAGTTAAGTGTTTTTATCTTTCCCGTATGTATTTCTTGTTTAGCGCTAACATCAAAGGAAATGATGTTATGATCACTGCTACCCAGGTGTTCCTTTATCTGGACATTAGTAATAAGCTATGCATGGTTTGAGATTACCAGGTCCAACAGAGCTTCATTCCTAGTTGGGGCCTCAATAAACTGGACCATAAAATTGTCCTGTAATAGGTTTATCATTTTTTGCCCTTTAACTGTCCCAGCAGTGCCATTACTCCAGTCAATTTCTGGGTAGTTAAAATCCCCCATTATTATCACTGTCCCAGCCCTTGCAGCCCTTTCCATCTGTGCAAGGAGCTGAGTCTCCACCTCCTCATTCACATTGGGTGGTCTATAACAAACTCCAACGATTAACTTTGAACTACACCCATCTAAATGCAGTTCCACCCATAATGCTTCGGACTCATCACACTCTCCATCCACCAGGTCCTCTTTCACACTTGCTTTGAGATCACTTCTCACATAGAGACAGACCCCGCCACCTTTCCTTTTTACCCTGTCTCTCCGAAAGAGTGCATAGCCAGGAATATTAATAGCCCAGTCATGAGGATTGAAGCCAAGTTTCAGCAATACCGATTACATCATAGCTCTCCTCATGCACCACAGCTTCCAACTCACCTATTTTGCTTGGCAGACTTCTGGCATTGGTGTACAAACACTTTAGTCTGCGTGCTCTGAACCCAGTATACACCGCTATATCCATCTATATAGCTAGCTATCTTGCTCGTTTTAAATAGAGCTTGCAGTCAGTGGTAGGAGAATCTGCGTGCTCTGAACCCAGTATACACCGCTATATCCATCTATATAGCTTGCTATCTTGCTAGTTTTAAATAGAGCTTGCAGTCAGTGTTAGGAGCTTGTGCGTGCTGGCTGCATGCTCTGACCTGTCCTGAGAGTGTGAGAGCTTCCAGAGAGTTGGAGGAGAGGGAGCTGATGGCGTCAGCCAGCCCAGGTCCGGGGCCCTCTTCCCGGCCTGGGCCCATGGTTCATCCCCCTGGAGTGAAAGACCTCTCCAGGGAGGAGAGATTGTTCCTGCAGACACAGTTTGAACTACTGGACTGGACCCGGGCCCAGCCGTGAGAGGACCCGGGGAGGATGCAGAAACGCTGGACTACGATTAAAGTCCTTATACAGAAGGCCACATTGGCATACGTGCTGAAGTCTGAGAGACTTGCGGACCTGCGGAATCGCAGAGACCGCTCAGCCAGTAGTAGAAGGGGGGAATACCGGGAGGCCATTGAAGGCCTGAAGCATGAATGCAGAGACCTATGGCGGTTGCTGGGCGGTCTCTGCGAACGCAGTGTCGGTGAGAGGGGGTCAGGTCATCGACTATCTGCTGGGGCTGCGCTTTAAAGTTTCGGACTTATTTGCAGTCATACATCCCACAAACTCGAAGGAGTTTGATGTAAGTTTCGTCTCCTTGGTCTCCATGGAGCTTTTCCTGACACTGTACGAGCTCGTCAGGAAGTCAGATCCATGGAAACGTTTCCGGGTGATACCTCTTTCGAGGCAGGAGGAGGTAAAGAATGTGACTGTACTGGTCAGGAATGAGTCTCTCCCACCTGAGGACATCGCGACCTGGCTGGCGCAGTACGGGCAGCTCCAGACAGGGCTGAGGAAAAGTTTGGATGAGCGCGGGGTCTGGACAGGTGTGTGGTTGGTCAGGATCCGGCTCAAGCGCCACAACAATACCGTGGCGCATGTACCTGGCAGCGCCTTCATAGGTAGAGACCGGATCCTGGTTTTCTACCCTGGACAGCCCCGTCCCTGTTTCAAATGCGGCAGTCCCGCGCACCTCAGCGCGGACTGCACAATGCCCCGCTGTGTGAGGTGTAATGGCTTCGGCCACTCACCTGAGGGTTGCAGGCTTATTGTCTGCAACCTCTGTGGGGAAATGGGACACCCCTTTAGTCGGTGCCCCAAGGGGTTCAGGGGGTGCCAGGCTGAGGAGGGTGCCCCAGGCCCGGAGGGTGAGTGGGTCCCTAGACGAAGTGGGGATCCCAATCCCTCAGGGTCACAGAGGGAGGGTTCCCCCCTCCCTCAAAGGGTCAGACCCCCCAGGCGCGGATCAAGGACAGGAACTGGCGTAGTGAGGGAGCCGGCGAGTTCTCCGGCCCCGTCTGACTTGTGTCAGATGGGGCAAGGGCAACAAAAACATCTGGGAAGCCGGCCAAGGCGAAAAAGCCCTCACCCAAAAATCACCCTACCCCCCCCTGTTTCCCCCCTGTCCTCCTCCCTTTCCCCCACCCCCCCTTCCCCTCTCCCCCCCTGGTCTCCCCCCTCCCAGTTTCCCCTTCTTCTCCTTTGCCCCCTTCCCCCCCTTCAGTAATTAAATCTGTGGGTAAGCCACACCCACCCCTGGATCAGGCGGCTATACTAATGCCCCCTCCAGCCTCTTCGGTGGTCGTGAGTGGTCAGCAAGCTGGTGAAGGAGGGGTGGCCCCGATGGACATCTCAGGGGCCGGTAAGGGGGTTAATAAGAGAATTAAGGAGATCTCCAGTGGGAGGTCCGATGAAGAGAGTGGGAGGGAGCCTCCCAAAGTGGAATGGGAGAAGAAAACCAAAAAGAAGAGGAAGAGGAAGAGTTCGGGGAAGGAGGGTGGTGAGGACCCCCAGCCCAGTACTAGTTCAGGGGCAGGGGGGGGGCTCCTCACTGGCCCTATGGAACAGATGCGGGATCCTTTCCTCCTCGGGCAGGCACCTCAGGCCCTCTGGGATATGATAGTATCTTTTTGAATAGAATAGTGAGGGAAGCTGGGTTGGTGGATGTGCACGTTCGCCACTTCCCCAACCTCATTGGTTTCACATATTCCAGAGGTAGTTGTAGGAGTAGGTTAGTTTTTTTTGAAGGAGGATTCGTCCTTTGCAGCTCCTGCGCTGCATGCGGTTGAATTCTCTGATCACCGTATGGTGTCGGTTACTCTGAATGTGGCGGACACCCCTCAGAAAGGAAGGGGTCTGTGGCGACTAAACGGGTCGCTACTTGAGGACTTGAGCCTGAAATCAGATCGGCCTATGAGGACTTCTTTTTAGAACAAGCCTCGCTCCTTGAGAGCGGCTGCTCCCACTAGGAATGGTGGGAAGTGGTGAAGAAGAGATCGGAGGGCTTCTTCTGGGAAGTCTCGGGCCGACCCCCCGGACTCCTTGGTGGCTGAAATTGAGCAGGCTATTGACTCGTTGTCTCTAAAAAAGTCGCCAGGGCCTTATGGGCTCACGGCAGAATTTTATAAAGCCTTTAAGAGCCTTTTGGCTCCTCGTCTGAGGGAGGTGTTCAGTGAGTGTTTGGCGTCTGGCCTGCTCCCTCCCTCGATGAGAAGGTCGGCTTTGATCCTTCTGTCCAAGGGGAAGGATCCGTCCGTGGTTGAGAATTGGCGTCCTATCGCCCTTCTCTCCACGGATAGAAAGATTCCGGCAAAGATTTTGTTTACGCGTATGTCTGCTGTTGTGGGCAAGCTGCTGTCTGCCTCCCAGCACTGCACAGTTCCCGGCCGTAGCACCTTTAGTGCAGTCCTTAACGTCCGGGAGGCTGTGGAGAGGTGCAGGGCAACGGGTGATGGGCGGTATCTGCTGGCATTAGATCAGGCGAAAGCTTTTGATCGGGTAGACCACGAGTACCTCTGGCTTCTCCTGGGTAGATACGGCCTGCCTGATCAATTTATTGATTGGCTCAGGACTTTGTACAGAGGGGCCGAGAGCTTCCCTCTGGTCAATGGTTGGGTGGGTCCTACCTTTTCGGTGGACTCTGGTGTTAGGCAGGGCTGTCCGCTGAGTCCCCTGCTCTGTCTTTGCAGTATACACCGCTATATCGTTTTAAATAGAGCTTGCAGTCAGTGGTAGGAGATTGTGCGTGCTGGCTGCGTGCTCTGACCTGTCCTGTGACTGTGAGAGCTTCCAGAGAGGTGGAGGAGGAGAGGGAGCTGATGGCGTCGGCCAGCCCAGGTTCGGGGCCCTCTTCCCGGCCTGGGGCCACAGTTCATCCCCCTGGAGTGAAAGACCTCTCCAGGGAGGAGAGGTTGTTCCTGCAAACACAGTTTGAGCTGCTGGATTGGACCCGGGCCCAGCCGGCAGAGGACCCTGGAAGGATGCAGAAGCGTCGGTCAAGGATCAAAGCCCTTGTGCAGAAGGCCACGTTGGCCTATGTGCTAAAGTCTGAGAGACTAGCGGACCTGCGGAATCGCAGAGACCCCTCAGCCAGTAGGAGAAGGGGGGAGTACCGGGAGGCCATTGAGGGCCTGAAACATGAATGCAGAGACCTATGGTGGCTGCTGGGCGGTCTCTGCGAACACGGTGTTGGTGAGAGGGGCTTCCTCTCTTAAGTTAAAAAAGAACTCCTGAGGGTGAGCCAGGAAGGATCCCAGGCAGCCAGGAGGAGAGGCTCTTACCAGAGAGTGTTGCTGGAATCGGAGGAGAAGCTGCGAACCCCGGTGGAGGAAGTAATCTCAATGGGTGAAGAAGACCACTGTGTTCAGAAAAAACACCTTGGACAAACATCCTCTGCAGACACCAGGGAGGGTGGGGGCGGGGAGGTGGATGTGTCACTTCCTGTTTCCGGAGGTGTGGCCAGAAGTGACCTCCGTGAACCGGAAGTACCACTTGCGGTGACCCTGGAGGTTGTGAAAGAATGTACTGAGGAGGTGGGGACACCCCGGGCCTCGGTGACCAAGTCTCCTGCTTCTCTGGGTCAGGTAGGGGCTTTGGGGGTCTCGGGGGCTCCTCTGGTGGCTACTGCCTTGGGTACCCCGGAATCCTCCAGTGGAGCTTTACCGGGTGGACAGACAAGTTGGGGGGGAGTCCCCTATGGGGGAACTAAGGGGAGAATGCCCGGCCTTGGACTTCATCAGGGAACTGGAGGGGTCCCAGAGGCAGGAGCAGGATATGGCATGGGGAATGGAAGTGGCTTCCTCTCAGGCCCCCGCCGCTGTGGGGGGGTGTGGCTATGTCTCCATCTGCGGAGGTGGTTGGGAGCAAGGCACCTGTTGGGGGAGGGATAGAGGGTGGGAGTGGGGGATGTGTGCTGCTCCGTCAGAGCCCATGGGCTCATCTCAGCAGGGGTCTGACCCTTCCCCCACAGTCCCGAATCCCATCTTGGGCACGCAGGAAGAGGCAAACCTCTTAGGTGCCCTGAAAGCTGGGCGCTCATTTGCCCAGGTGGTGGGTTCCTCTGTTACTTTGGGCCCCCTGTATGGCCAGTTTGGTGCCCAGAGCTTCAGGGCCCCCCCTGAGGAACAGCTCCAGGGGGCACAGGCTTGGTCAAGGGGTACGGGGGGTCCGGAGAGGCGCAGGCGGAATGTGGTGCAGCTCAGGTGGGAGGGGACGGCCGCGTGTCCCAGTAGGGGTCAAGTAATTGACTACCTGCTGGGATTACGCTTCAAGGTTTCTGACTTGTTCGCGGTCATACATCCTGCGAACAGCAAGGAGTTCGATGTGAGCGTCGTCTCCGTGGTCTCTATGGAACTTTTCCTGATCCTGTACGAGATCGTCAGGAAGTCAGATCCGTGGAAAGGTTTCCGTGTAGTACCTCTTTCGAGGCAGGAGGAGATAAAGAACGTGACCGTCTTGGTTAGAAACGAGTCCCTTCCTCCTGAGGACATCGCAACCTGGCTGGCGCGGTATGGACAGCTCCAGATAGGGTTGAGGAAGAATTTGGACGAGCGTGGGGTCTGGACAGGTGCTTGGTTGGTCAGGATCCGGCTCAAGCGCCACAACAACACCATGGCGCACGTACCCGGGAGTGCGTTTATAGGGAGAGACCGGATCCTGGTCTTCTACCCTGGCCAGCCCCATCGCTGTTTCAAATGAGGCAGTCCCACACACCTTAGCGCGGACTGCACTATGCCTCGCTGCGTGAGGTGTAATGGTTTTGGCCACTCACCTGAGGGTTGCAGACTTATAGGGAAATGGGGCACCCCTTCAGCCGCTGCCCCAAAGCTTTTAGGGGGTGCCAGGCTAAGGAGAGTGCTCCAGGCCCGGAGGGTGGGCGAGTCCCTAGACAAAGTGGGGGCCCCAATCCTTCTGGATCACAGAATGAGGGCGCCCCCCTCCCTCAAAGGGTCAGACCCCCCAGGCGTGAGCAGGGGGCGGGTACTGCAGGGATGGGTATGTCAGCAGGTTCTCCGGCCCCATCCGGTTCTGTGCCCGATGGGGGGACGGTAGGAAATCCAGCAGAGGTTCAGGCTAAACCAAAAAAGCCCTCTGTTAAGAAGCATCCTCCCCCAGTCCCCCCCCTTCCCCTCCCCCCCTTGTTTCCCCTCTCCCTGCCTCCCCTTCCCATCCCCCGCCACCTTCCCTTTCCCCCCCTTCTTCTCCTTCCCTGTCCGCCTCTCCCCCCCCCAGATGTACCATGTCCGCCTCCGGATCCGGTGACCCTTCTCATGCCTCCTCCCGCTTCCACGGAGGTGGTGGGTGGTCGGCGGGTTGACCTGGAGGATGGTATCCCAATGGACATCTCTGAGGTGGGTAAGGGGGTGAATAAGCACCCCTAGGAGGTGTCTAGTGGGAGGTCGGACGGCGAGAGTGGGAGAGAGCCCCCCAAGTCGGGCTGGGTTAAGAAAAAGACAAAAAAACGGAAGAGGAAGTTCCTGGGGAAGGAGGGTGGCGAGGACCCTCAGCCCAGCACCAGTCTGGGGGCGGGTGGGGGACCCTCCTGAAGAAGAAGCCTTTGGACCTGGGAAGAGCCAAGAAATTTCTTGATGAGACTCCACTTGAGGTGGGGTCTGACCCCCTTGGCTCTTTGACAGAGGAGATCTCTGTGGCCGAAGTTGAACAGGCCATAGACTCTTTGTCTCTAAAGAAGTCGCCGGGACCCGATGGGTTCACGGCGGAGTTCTACAGGACCTTTAAGGGCCTCTTGGCTCCTTGTCTGAGGGAGGTGTTCAGCGAGTGTTTGGCATCTGGCCTGCTTCCTCCCTCGAAGAGAAGGTCGTCCTTGATCCTTCTGTCAAAGGGGAAAGATCCATCCCTGGTGGAGAATTGGCGCCCTATCGCCCTTCTCTCTACGGATAGAAAGATCCTGGTGAAGATTCTGTTTGTGCGTATGTCTGCAGTCGCGGGCAAGCTACTGTCTGCTTCCCAGCACTGCACGGTTCCTGGCCGCAGCACCTTTAGTGCTGTCCTCAACGTCCGGGAGGCTGTGGAAAGGTGCAGGGCAACGGGTGATGGGCGTTATCTGTTGGCATTAGACCAGGCGAAAGGTTTTGACCGGGTGAACCATGAGTATCTCTGGCTTCTCTTGGGGAGATACGGTCTGCCTGATCAATTCATCGATTGGCTCAGAGTTTTGTACGGGGGGCTGAAAGCTTCCCTCTTGTCAATGGTTGGGTGGGTCCTACCTTTCCGGTGGACTCTGGTGTTAGGCAGGGCTGCCCGCCGAGTCCCCTGCTCTACGTCTTTGCGGTTGACCCCTTCATAAGGAGGCTAAACTGCGGACACCTGAGGGACACCTGCAGTGGCCCGGATAAGGCGGTAAGGGTGGTTGCCTATGCGGACGACATCTCGATAATAGTGGCTAGCCGAAAGGAGGCCCAGTTTGTGGAAACACAGATTGGAGATTACTCCGAGGCGTCTGGTTCGCTGGTCAACTGGACTAAGAGTGAAGTTCTCTGGTTGGGGAGGGAGGGTGAGCAGTTTGCCCTCCCGGACGTCTTCCCCACGCCCCGGCCAGAAATTAGAATTCTGGGCATCCTTTTTGGCCAGGGTGACTATCCCAAACTAAACTGGGAGCGCAGGCTGGTGAGTGCCACCCAAAAGGTTAATGCCTGGAAAGGCTGGAAGCTGTCACTGAGGGAAAGGGTGAGCCTGGTCAAAACCTATTTGCTTCCCGAATTCCTCTTTGTCAGCTACGTTTGTCTTCTGCCAAGATTGCTCTATGCGCGGATCTGCGGTCTGTTCTTTCTGCTTTTGTGGGGAAACAGGCTGAATCTGATAAAGAGGGAGGTCATGTACCGACAGAGGAGGCAGGGTGGGTTGGACATGATTAATCCCACGGTTTTCTTTACCGTGGTGTTTCTTAAGTTCAACCTACAATCCATTTTTCAGGACGAACCCTCCCTGTGGGAACGCTCATGTAAGAACTGGTTTCTGGTTTTCCTGAGTGGGTGGGAGGGGGGTGGTCGCCCTGGTGATCTACGGAGATCCCATGGGTACCTCCCCACCTATGTTCCAACTGCCCTAAGGGTACTGAGGCTGTGGAGGATAACGGCCCTGGAGGTGGGCTCGTTGGGTCGGCGCGAGCTGTACCAGTGGGTCATGACCTCAGACTTTTTGAGGCCACTAGCCTTAAGGGATTGTCCGGACAAGGTTCTCAGGGAGGGATTAGCCCTTCTAAATTCTAAGAGAATTCCGGCCAAGTTCTGGGATCTTGCATGGAGGGCGTTCCATGGACGGCTCTATGTGAGGTCGAACTTAAAGTACCCGGTACAAAAGGTAAACCGCGCTACTCAAACAACAAAAGAAAGCAACCTATAAGCAGCAACCCTAATCGTAATACTCCGATATCAAACTAAATAGGTGAACAAAATGAGCTGCGCTAAAAACAATGAAACTAGAAAATAATCAAACACCAAAAAACCTAATCAACCTATACCAATAGACGTAAAAACAATATTAAATTGACAGAAAAATGTGATTAGTGAATAGTATACATGAATACTAACGTATCGTCATAAAGTGAATAAAGTGTATACTAGACCTAAAATGACATTGATGTGAATATTACAAAGAAAACCCCCACAATAATTAATGTAGATTGACACAAAAAAAGGGTTATAATGTGTGCTAGATTTAAACGAATAGTATTAACTACAATAATATTCAAAAAACCATAAAAAGTTCATATGTGATGAAAAAGATATTTTTATATAGTCCCAAGATTAATATTGGTTCTTCAAACTTGACATAAAGGTGCAAAAATATCCACAAATGCGTGTATATAAAAACAAAAAAATTTTTCAAAACAATCCTCCACCAGTGAGAAGAGGGGCCGCTTACCAGAGCTTTAGATCCCAGTGTTAGTGAGATCAGTAAGGCAACAGCACAGAGGTTTCTGGGTGAACCGTCACAGGCATCCCACCATCTCCATCTCCAATATGAAGCCTCCAATCGAGAAACGAAGGTGTCGTAGATTGCTGACACCACGCTGTCTCTATCTCCAATACGAAGCCTCCAGTCCGGGAACGAAGGTATCGTGGATCATATAAAAAATCAAAGACACTCGCATAGCGTAAAACCACTTGGTTTAATAAAGTAAAGTTTAAAAGATTTACACTCACATGCGTAAAGAAAAAACGATCATATAAAAACGAGCCGGCCGGACTCGTGTGCCGCCCGCACTTCCTGGTTGGGCGTAGAACGCGGAGACGTCAGAACGCCTATCTCCCTACGCGCGTTTCGTCACGAACGGACGTGTTCACGGGATGCGGGACGGCGTTCTGACGCACCGCCTATATACAAATTCTTAAACGGACAGCCTCGGTCTGAGCTCCATGCTGTCCTCTCAATCCACCATGTTGGGTGAGGGAAAGAGGACTGGAATGCCCATATTAACCCCCAGTCCACCATTTTACATAAGAAAAAAAGGGGGTAAAGATTTTTGCCCTACCATTACGCAGAGGCAAACCCATAATAATAACCCTCCCGATTCTTTTAGGAACCATAAATTAAAAATACAAAATTGTTATAGAAGTACATAAAAAGAAATTAAAAAAATTTCTTTCAAATACCAATTGAAAAATATATTTATCAAAAGGTATCCAATAAAATAATAAAACAATATTAAACACAAACAAAACAATCCAAACGGATAAACAAGACAGCTTCTGTAGTAAAGATATATACTGTCTCGTATGTCCAGATACTAATACGTTCTTAATTGAAAGAATTATATACCAGTGGAAATTGGAAACTTTTTATAGTAGTAAAACCACTGATATGGCATGTCAAAAAATGATAAGGGCAAAAAACCTCATTGGGGACTCATGGAACTCACACCAAGTTTACAGTTGAAAAAGCAACAACTACCACAGGGAGCTTAAGCTATGTAAATTATTCCAACCAATCATATACTATTCAAGAATTGTCAATAAACGCATTTACGTCTACTTCAATATTAAGACCATGAGGAACATAACTTTTTAATCTGTGTATCCACATCATTTCAAGCTTGGAAATGCTTCTTACCAAATGGGTTCCCCTCCAATGGGGGTTGAACTTGTCAATTCCCATAAATATTGTGTTGGTAGGGTCTCTATTGTGTGCCAGCAGGTAGTGTTTGGAGACCGAATGCTGGGTATATCCTCTACGAATATTCCCAATATGCTCGTTCAAACGTACATGTAAAGCACGTTTGGTCCGCCCTACATACTGGAGGCCACAAGGGCACTCCAGCATGTAGACCACTGCCTCTGAACAGCAGGTAATAAAGGGTTCTATGGTATAAGACCTAGATGTGACCGTAGATCTAAAGGTAGTACTTCTCCTAGACCGACAGCCATTTAAGCTACATACCGTGCACTTCCTGCATTGATAGTACCCAGTAAGGTTCGAGAAAAAATCTTTGAGGGATAGGGTGGCCCCTAATGTTTTGGACCCACCCACGAATCGTCCGCATTTTTTCTCGAACCTTACTGGGTACTATCAATGCAGGAAGTGCACGGTATGTAGCTTAAATGGCTGTCGGTCTAGGAGAAGTACTACCTTTAGATCTACGGTCACATCTAGGTCTTATACCATAGAACCCTTTATTACCTGCTGTTCAGAGGCAGTGGTCTACATGCTGGAGTGCCCTTGTGGCCTCCAGTATGTAGGGCGGACCAAACGTGCTTTACATGTACGTTTGAACGAGCATATTGGGAATATTCGTAGAGGATATACCCAGCATTCGGTCTCCAAACACTACCTGCTGGCACACAATAGAGACCCTACCAACACAATATTTATGGGAATTGACAAGTTCAACCCCCATTGGAGGGGAACCCATTTGGTAAGAAGCATTTCCAAGCTTGAAATGATGTGGATACACAGATTAAAAAGTTATGTTCCTCATGGTCTTAATATTGAAGTAGACGTAAATGCGTTTATTGACAATTCTTGAATAGTATATGATTGGTTGGAATAATTTACATAGCTTAAGCTCCCTGTGGTAGTTGTTGCTTTTTCAACTGTAAACTTGGTGTGAGTTCCATGAGTCCCCAATGAGGTTTTTTGCCCTTATCATTTTTTGACATGCCATATCAGTGGTTTTACTACTATAAAAAGTTTCCAATTTCCACTGGTATATAATTCTTTCAATTAAGAACGTATTAGTATCTGGACATACGAGACAGTATATATCTTTACTACAGAAGCTGTCTTGTTTATCCGTTTGGATTGTTTTGTTTGTGTTTAATATTGTTTTATTATTTTATTGGATACCTTTTGATAAATATATTTTTCAATTGGTATTTGAAAGAAATTTTTTTAATTTCTTTTTATGTACTTCTATAACAATTTTGTATTTTTAATTTATGGTTCCTAAAAGAATCGGGAGGGTTATTATTATGGGTTTGCCTCTGCGTAATGGTAGGGCAAAAATCTTTACCCCCTTTTTTTCTTATGTAAAATGGTGGACTGGGGGTTAATATGGGCATTCCAGTCCTCTTTCCCTCACCCAACATGGTGGATTGAGAGGACAGCATGGAGCTCAGACCGAGGCTGTCCGTTTAAGAATTTGTATATAGGCGGTGCGTCAGAACGCCGTCCCGCATCCCGTGAACACGTCCGTTCGTGACGAAACGCGCGTAGGGAGATAGGCGTTCTGACGTCTCCGCGTTCTACGCCCAACCAGGAAGTGCGGGCGGCACACGAGTCCGGCCGGCTCGTTTTTATATGATCGTTTTTTCTTTACGCATGTGAGTGTAAATCTTTTAAACTTTACTTTATTAAACCAAGTGGTTTTACGCTATGCGAGTGTCTTTGATTTTTTATATGATCCACGATACCTTCGTTCCCGGACTGGAGGCTTCGTATTGGAGATAGAGACAGCGTGGTGTCAGCAATCTACGACACCTTCGTTTCTCGATTGGAGGCTTCATATTGGAGATGGAGATGGTGGGATGCCTGTGACGGTTCACCCAGAAACCTCTGTGCTGTTGCCTTACTGATCTCACTAACACTGGGATCTAAAGCTCTGGTAAGCGGCCCCTCTTCTCACTGGTGGAGGATTGTTTTGAAAAATTTTTTTGTTTTTATATACACGCATTTGTGGATATTTTTGCACCTTTATGTCAAGTTTGAAGAACCAATATTAATCTTGGGACTATATAAAAATATCTTTTTCATCACATATGAACTTTTTATGGTTTTTTGAATATTATTGTAGTTAATACTATTCGTTTAAATCTAGCACACATTATAACCCTTTTTTTGTGTCAATCTACATTAATTATTGTGGGGGTTTTCTTTGTAATATTCACATCAATGTCATTTTAGGTCTAGTATACACTTTATTCACTTTATGACGATACGTTAGTATTCATGTATACTATTCACTAATCACATTTTTCTGTCAATTTAATATTGTTTTTACGTCTATTGGTATAGGTTGATTAGGTTTTTTGGTGTTTGATTATTTTCTAGTTTCATTGTTTTTAGCGCAGCTCATTTTGTTCACCTATGAACTTAAAGTACCGGAGTCTTGAGGACAGGGGCTGTCCTCGTCCCGAGTGTGGAGGGGCACTGGAGACCATGGACCACTTTTTGGTTGAGTGTCCTTTCAACTTGGAGCTTCTGGGGGAGGTTGGGGATGCCATTGGCTATCCCCGTCTCCGGGCCCTTACCTATTTTGGCCCCTGGAAGACGTTACTTTTAACGAAACGGCGTAGGGAGGAGTGGCGTATTGACGTCACCGCGTTCCACGCTGAACCCGGAAGCGACGGGCAGCGTTTACGAAGCCGGCCGGCAAACTTGTTTGTAACACAGCGAATTGTTTTTTCAGCTTGATGTAAGTGCAACCTTTTATCTATTTTATTAAACTTAATAATTTACTACACTATGACGACCCTTTTTGTTTCTGTATGTGCCGGGCAATGAGTGGTGTGGCCGTAGGACCTTTCCAAACACCTGAACTGAGATTTATCTTCCTGGTGGTCCATGCGCAGAAGGAGTGTTTCTCTTTTGGCCATATCTGGTCTCTGTGATGGGACCAGTCTAGCTGGTAAGCGGCAGTAATATTGGTGGTAGAAATCTGTCTCTGCATCTTTGAGGACACCTTTTCTTTTACCGGTGTGGTGTGATACACGGTGGAGACTACAATCAAAAAGAATATATTCACTATACAACATAATCTTTTGGTGTAGATGGTGATATGGACTAACTTTTGAATATACACACACTTTGGATTATATTTTGCTTAAATATTGTTAGATATATTCTTCTATTTATTTTATTTATTTTTCACAAATATTTTTTGGATCATTTTCTAGCGCAGCTTTTTTTGAAAATTATTCTGAGAAGGTGTACGGCGACTTCAGGGTCCGGAGGGGTCATGAGTTATCGTCACTGTTTTTAGTTAGTACAGTTTGCCTTTATTACACCTGGCACGCACGGTGCTTAGTGTCCACTAGGGGCAAGTTCCTGCCCGTGCATGAGGTGGCGGGTGATATCTTTCCAGAATTGGTGAAGGTGAGGTATCTTGAAGGAGAAAGAACGGGCAGGGAAAGGTGTGCCAGATTGTGGAGAGGCTTTTCTTTCCTGCCACCTTGATGATCCTCCCCCTACTTTTTCCCTAGGTGGTTGGTCTGTCTGTCCTGTCCCTCGCGATTAGTTTTTTTGGGCAATCTAATTTTAAAAGCATGGTAGGCACTGATGGTTTTCGTTACGTTCCTGTCTATAAAGGGTGTGTAGTGTATATAGATAGGTTGTTATTGTAGATAAACTGTTCTAATCCGAGTGACTTTTCTTTTAAGCTGGTGAAAAAAGCATGTTTTCTTTTCTATTTTATTAAGTCTGTTTAAGTTGGTTTTCCTTTCTTCTTTTCAAGAAGAGTATTTATGTCTTTATTTTGTAAATGCAACTGACAGCAGTTTTTTTTTTTTTAAATAAAAACCTCCACCTATATAGCTAACAATCTTGCTCGTTTTAAATAGAGCTTGCAGTCAGTGGTAGGAGATTGTGCGTGCTGTCTGCGTGCTCTGAACCCAGTATATACCGCTATATCTATCTATATAGCTAGCTATCTTGCTCGTTTTAAATAGAGCTTGCAGTCAGTGGTAGGATATTGTGTGTGCTGTCTGCGTGCTCTGAAACCAGTATACACCGCTATATCCATCTATATAGCTCTTCTCTAATTGAGCCATCTGCCATCTGCAGGAGTTAGTGGATGTTGTGTGTGCCTCCAGCACAATATACACTACTCAATTGCTGGTTTTCCCAACTCCCTTCAGGCCATTACCATGTCTGGAAGGCCAGGAAGGAGAGGCAGACAGGCGCGAGCCGATAAAAGAGGGCAAGCAGGCTCTGTGTCTAGAGACAACAGTGCTGGTCGTGGACGCGGTGCATCGTCGTAATCAGCACGTGGCCATGGGACACGCTTGTCCTTCTTTTCGGCAGCTGAACATGTTGAGCCGCAACATGCCAATGACTTGGTAGAGTGGATGACCAAGCCCTCTTTATCCTCCTCATCCTCTCTCACCCAGGCTCAGGGTACTAGCAAAGCAGCTGCCAAAGCATCATCTTCCCTCCTCTCAATGTCAACATCAGTGACTCCTTCCGTAGACCCACCACGTTCTCCTGAGGAGTCTCACGAACTCTTTGAGCACAGTGTTGGGTACATGCTCCAGGAGGATGCCCAGTGTTTTGTAGGCTCTGATGATGATACTCAGCTAGAGGAAGGCAGTAGCGTGAATGCAGAGAGAGGGGATGCTCAAGAAGGACAGCAATGTGGCAGTCATGTTCCACAAGCTGCAGCATACTGCTAGGTTTGCTCCAGCGATGAAGAGGGAGGGGATGATGAGGGCACTGACTCCACGTGGGTGCCTGGTAGGAGAGAGGAGGAGGAGGAGGCGGCACATGTCCAACAGGGCAGGATGCCCTCCGGGGACCAGTTTAGGGGCAGCACACCGACTGAATCACACTGCAGAGCTCCGCCTCTACAGGGCGCTGCCTCTGTACATTATTCTAAAAGTTCTTTGGTGTGGGCCTTTTTTGAGACGAGTGCATCAGATCGCACCGCTGCTATTTGCAACATATGTCTCAAGCGTATCTCATGTGGCCAAAACATCAGCCGCTTGGGCACCACATGCTTGACCAGACATATGTTGACCTGCCATGCAGCTCGTTGGCAAGCATACCTCAAAGACCCACACCAAAGAACAAAGCGGACCTCTCCTTGCTCCTCATCAGCTGGGATCTCCAACCCCACTAGACCTTCAGTCCTCTCTGAAACCTGCTCTGAGAGGAATGAAGGTGTACTATTAGGTGTGTCACAGCCAAGTGCTTCCGGGCACTCTGCTAGCAGTACACCCACGTCCGATTATAGCAGGCAAATGTCCCTGCCCCAGCTGCTGGACCGGCGAAAGAAGTTCACTCCCAGCCATCCACATGCCCAGCAGTTGAATGCTAGCTTGGCTAAATTACTAGCACTTTAACTGCTGCCTTTTCAGTTGGTAGACTCGGCCCCCTTCCGTGAGTTTGTACAATGTGCGGTTCCTCAGTGGCAGGTCCCCAAACTCCACTTTTTCTCACTGAAGGCGATTCCGGCTCTCTACTGGCATGTGGAAGGCAATGTCCTTGCCTCTCTGGACAGGTGCATATTACCACTGACTCATGGTCCAGCAGGCATGGACAGGGACGTTACCTGTCTTTCACGGCCCATTGGGTGACTCTTCTGGCAGCTGGGAAGGATGCAGGACAAGGTGCAGTAGTGTTGGAGGTTGTTCCGCCACCACGCCTCCAAAATGCTACTTTTGGTTGTGACACACCTCTCTCCTCCACCCCCTCCTCTTCTTCTTCCTTCATGGCCTCTTCCAGTGCTCTGTCCTCAGAACCAGCGGTGCTCCGTAGGCGTTCCAGGGGCTACGCAAGTACGCAGGCAAAACAATGCCATGCCGTGCTTGCGCTGGTTTGTTTGAGGGACAGGAGCCACACTATGGCGGATGTTTTGTCAGCTCTGCAGGGGCAGGCCGAGAGGTGGTTGACGCCATGCCAGCTTATGCCAGGAATGGTGGTTTGCGACAATGGCACCAACCTCCTCTCCGCCCTCCGCGGGGACAACTGACCCATGTGCCCTGTGTGGCTCACGTCCTTAACCTGGTGGTTCAGCGGTTCTTGGGCAAGTACCCGGGCTTACAGGATGTCCTAAAGCAGGCCAGGAAAGTCTGTGTGCATTTCCGCTGATCATTTAATGCCTGTGCTCGGCTGGCTGAGCTCCAAAAGGAGTTGAACCTGCCCAAGAACCGCCTTATATGTGACATGCCCACCAGGTGGAACTCAACGTTGGCCATGCTGCAGTGGCTGCACACGCAGCAGAGGGCCATCAATGAGTACCTGTGCGACTACGGCACCAGGACAGGGTCAGGGGAGCTCGGTTTTTTCTCACCACGCCAGTGGGACATGATCAGGGATGCATGCACTGTCCTGTCACCGTTTGAGGAGGCCACAAGGATGGTGAGCAGTGACAGTGCATGCATCAGTGACATTGTACCTCTTGTCCACCTCTTGGAGCATACGCTGTGTGGAATAATGGACAGGGCACTTGAGGCAGAACAGAGGCAGGAAGAGAAGGACCTCCTTGCCTCTCAAGGCCCCCTTTATCCAGACAGTGTTCCTGCTGTGCCACCCATCACACAGGAAGAAGAGGAGGAGGAGGAGGAGGAGGAGGAGGAGGATGATTGTGTCAGCATGGAGGTGGAGGCTGGCACTCAGCATCAGCAGCAGCAGCAGTCTTGTAGGAATGATTTACAGTCCCAAGAAACCCGAGGACTTGTACGTGGCTGGGAGGAGGTAGCTGTGGATCATGTTGTCCTTAGTGACCCAGAGGACTCCGGACCGAATGCCTCAGCTAACCTACGCTGCATGGTCTCCCTGATCCTGCAAAGCCTGCGGAAGGATCCTCGTATTCTTCGGATCAAGGAGAGGGACCATTACTGGCTGGCCACTCTCCTTGATCCACGGTACAAGGGTAAGGTTGCCGACCTTATCTTCCCGTCGCAGAGGGAGCAGAGGATGAGACATCTCCGGGAGGCCTTGCAGAAAGGTCTGTGCAACGCGTTCCCAGAGACTGGGAGGTTACAAACTCCTGGTCCTGGACAACGTGTTGCTGAGGCATCGGTCAGAAGGAGTGGTGGAGAAGGTGGCCGTCTGACCGATGCTTTCAGACAATTTTTTAGTCCGCAGCCCCAAGGTATGATCGGTTCCAGCGTCTGATTTACATGGTGCAGGAATACCTAGGGGCAAGGTCAGACTTGGACACCTTTCCCACCGAAAATCCTCTGGCTTACTGGGTCTTGAGGATGGATCACTGGCCAGAGCTTGCACAGTATGCAATTGAGCTACTGACCTGTCCTGCATCCAGCGTTCTTTCGGAACGCACCTTCAGTGCTGCTGGTGGCTTTGTTACCGATCACAGGGTGCGCCTGTCCACCGAATCAGTTGATTGACTGACCTTCATCAAGATGAATCAGTCTTGGATCACCCACAGCTACTAAGCACCTGAAGCTGATGTAACCGAATAATTTTTTTTTAAATATCACATCCCTTCAAGACTGCCTTTGCTGATGCTGAGTGACTGTCCTGTTAAGTTGATTGTCTATCCTCTTCCTCCTCCGCTGATATGTTGGAAGAACATTTTTGGTTCTGGGTGATGCCATCAGCCCAATTTTTCTGCCCCTGTTTAACAGGGGCGTTTAATTACAATTTTTGATGCAATGCTTTGCAGCAGGGCTCATTCCTGCACTACAACTAGAGTATATGGGAAAGGTTGCAGTGTTGTGGCACCAGCACCAGCAGCCCAATTTTTCAGCCCCTGTTTAACAGGGGCATGTAATTACAATTCTTGATATTATATTTCACAGGAGGGCCCGTTCCTGTGTCCACCTAGAGTAACTGTGAGGACTTATAGTGTTGTGGCACCAGCACCACAATCACCAAATGTCAATTTTTCAACCACTGTTCAACAATGGCATGTAATTACAATTCTTGATATAATCGTTCACAACAGGGCGCTCCAGCGCCCACCAAGAGTCACTTTGAGGGCTTACGATGTTGTGGCAAAACCAACACCTTGTTCCACCATTTCTGCAGAGCATATAGGGCAGGCCCCTACTTTTAAACATCCAACTTACAAACATCTCCTACTTGCAAACGGAAGGACACAACAGCAAGTGAGATGAAAAAAGACGGACGGCAAAACAAATTATACAGGGGTGATAACCCTTCCCTATGTTTTCCAAAAAGCTTAAAAATAGTTTTTTTGACTGGAGCTACACTTTAAAAATGTACCAGTTGAAAATTACAAACAGATTCTACTTAACACAACAAACCTACACAGTCCCTGTCTTGTTTGCACCGCCTGTATACTGCTGTTCTGAGTATATAGGGCCTGGGGGCCACACGTATTTCCTTTTTTTAATATGGGTATGGGGTTCCCCTTAATATCCGTACAAGACCCAAAGGGGCTGGTAATGGGCAGGGAGGGCTACCCATGCCATTTTTCTCAATGATTTTCAACCATATTGCAGGAACCAGATACAACATTAAAACCGCAAGCAGTTTTAAATGACGTTATTTCCGTTAAATGTCATTTTGTGCAGGGACTGTTCTAAACACGGGAAACACGTGGCACTTCACAGGCATACTATAGACACTCCCCAGGCATGATATTTAAAGGAATATTTCACTTTTTTTTCACTTTAATTGTCATTAACCACTTCCTGACCAGCGCACGACGATGTACGTCGACAGAATGGCACAGGCAGGCTTATTGGCGTACATGTACGTCCAATCTTCAATGCCGCCCTGCCATCGGGAGCGCGCCACCGGCGGCGCGCTCCCGCGCTGGTCGGGACCCCCGTGAGTCCGGTTGCGGGACCCGCGGACTCGATCGCCGCGGGTATACCCACGATCGTCTCACGAGACGGCTGAATGGAGGAAATGCCGTGTAAACAGCATTTCTCCATTCTGCCTAGCAACTAGTGACGCTGATCTCTGCTCCATGTGATTGGAGCAGAGATCAGTGTTCACTACATGAAAGCCCAACCCCCCCACAGTTAGTAACACACCCCTAGGAACACTTAACCCCTACACTGCCACCCACTGGTTAACCCTTTCACTGCCAGTGTCATTTACACAGGAATCACTGCATTTATATAGCAGTGATTACTGTATAAATGACAATGGTCCCAAAAATGTGTCAAAAATGTCCGTTGGGTCCCCCACAATGTCGCAGTCACAATAAAAATCGCTGATTGCCGCCATTACTAGTAAAAAAATAATAATAAAAAATTATTAATAAAAATGCTATAAAACTATCCCTATTTTGTAAACGCTATAACTTTTGCGCAACCAATCAATAATCGCTTATTGCGATTTTTTTTTACCAAAAATATGTAGAAGAATATGTATCAGCCTAAACTGAGGGAAAAAAATGTTTTTTTATATATTTTTGGGGGATATTTATTATAACAAAAAGTAAAAAAATGTGTTTTTTTCAAAATTGTCGCTCTATTTTTGTTTATAGCGCAAAAAATAAAAAACGCAGGGGTGATCAAATACCACCAAAAGAAAGCTCTATTTGTGGTAAAAAAGGACGTCAATTTTGTTTGGGAGCCACGTCGCACGATCGCGCAATTGTCAGTTAAAGTGACGCAGTGCCAAATCGCAAAAAGTGGTCTGGTCTTTGACCAGCAAAATGGTCCTGTCTGAAAGTGGTTAAAATCAGTGCTCCCGCCATAATGGAAATTTTTGAAAACATTTTAGGCATTGACCCATGTCCCCTGGGGCAGGAGCCAGGTCCCCAAACCCTTTTTAGGACAGTATCTTGCATATTAGCCATTAAAATTAGCACTTTTCATTTCGAACGTTCGAGTCCCATAGACTTCAATGGGGTTCTAACGTTCGTACGAATTTGGGGTCCGTTCGAAAGTTCTAGTGCGAACCGAACCGGGGGGTGTTCGGTCATCCCTAGTGGAGAGCATGGGGGGATGGCAGAGAGCATGGGGGGGTGGCAGAGAGCATGGGAGGGAGGTGGAGACTATGGGGGATGGTAGAGAGCACGGGGGGGTGGCAGAGAGCACGGGGGGTGGCAGAGAGCACGGGGGTAGAGAGCATGGGGGGTGACAGAGAGCATGGGGGGATGGAAAAGAGCATGGGGGGAGGCGGAGAGCATGGGGGGGTGGCAGAGAGCATGGGTGCGGTGGAGAGTCCATGGGAAGCAGCAGAGAGAAGCAGGATAGGAGGAGAGGTGGGGGCGGCTGCATATAGAAGAATAATTCTCTCCATCCTCCTCCTGCAGTCTCTGAATGCTTCTCCTCTACCTCTCGCAGGCATTCAGCTACTGCAGGAGGAAGATGGAGAGAATTATTCTTCTATATGCAGCCGCCCCCACCGCTCCTCCTATGCAGTTTACAGGGGGGCTGAACTCACGGTTTTTGGGGCACTTCCGAAGGTGTCTGCTCTGGCTCCTCCCAGCACTGATGGCTGACCTATACGGGCGGACGCGCAGCCGCTCAGAGGCCGCCGAAGGAGTCTCTTCTAGCTCCCCCCCCCTGGCACCAGTGGCTGAGCTTAACTGGCAGCCGGGCGGCCAAGGAGAGGCTGGATGAGCTCACAAGGACATGCAGCCTGGCGGCCGCGGCCCACCGTGCAAGTGCCCGGTTTGCCCTATGGCCAATCCGGGCCTGGATACACAGCAGTTGAAATGTGCAAGTGCTAGGTGCAAGAATGAGTATACTGATCAAGTTTTTATTTTTATTTTTGGACTATAAACCTCTTTTTTTGGCATACTAAATATTGTCTTTCTAGGCAAATAAGGCCGGGTACACACGGGCGGACTGTATGGCGTACTTAGTCCGTCATACAATCCGACGGACAGTCCGTCATACTTTCGACTGAACGGACTTGACCACACACGGATGCACAAACAGTCCGTCGAAAGCTTGCGCGATGACGTGTACAGCACATACGACGGGACTATAAATAGGAAGTCCAATACACAGCAAAGCACCCTTCCGCCGTGTAAATCCTTTCTGGGCATGCGCCATTCTTAGTCCGTCGAACTAGCCTACTGACGAGCGGATTGTCCGCTGAAACCAAAGTACGACGGACAGAATTTCGAAAAATCCGAAATACTTAGTACGCCAGACTGCACGCTGAAAAAGTCCGCTGAAGCCCACACACGAGCGGACTGTCCGCTGAAATGTGTTTCGACGGACTAAGTACGCCATACAGTCCGCCCGTGTGTACGCGGCATTAGGCAACCCAGCTACCTGGCATCAAGGGATTGCATGAATTAGAACAAAAAAAAAAAACACAAAAAACAAGGGAAAAAGGCGATATTACAAGATCTGATGAGAAAACGAAAACTAAAGACCATACTAGAAGAAGAAGAAAGAAGTAATTATTACAGGGTAGCCCAGGAGAGATACAAATGGGGGAACAAACCAGGGAAATATGTCGCAAATATAGTAAGAAAAAAGAAGACAATACATTTTATCGCCAAGATCAAAAATGAAAAGGGGGAAATAGTTAACAAAACCTCAGATTGCAGCAGCATTCCATCGTTACTATAGTGAACTATATACAATAAGAAAAGAAGAGTCGGTTCATGAATGGGAAACCAGAAGAAGGAAGATTCAAAACTACTTGAAAGAAGCAAAGCTAAATTCAAAGGGAGCAATTATTTGAACTTGAAAAAAAAAAAATATAACGGAACAAGAGATAAAACAAGCATTAAAAGAAACTCCATCTGGAAAAAGCCCAGGACCAGACAGCTACACAATAAAATATTATAAGCAATTCCAAGAATCCCTGACCCCCAGAATGTATGAATATTTCAACAATCTGGGAGAAAAAGAGAAGACTAGGATAGAATCCCTATTGGCATATATCACGATAATCCCAAAAGAGGGGAAGGATAAAACTAATTGTTATAGTTATAGACCTATTGCTCTTTTAAATACGGATATCAAAATCTATGCTAAGATCCTGGCCACTAGATTACAATTTTTTATACCACACTGGGAAAATCCTGATTCGTCCGGGTTTGTACCCGGAAGAGAAGAAAGAGATCATAGTTTAAACACAATTCTTATGTTAAGTAAGCAAAAGAGGAATGGGTCCCCAGTGCTACTCCTATCCTTAGATGTGGAAAAAGCATTTGATAGGGTAGACTGGGGATTCATAATGGAAACACTTAGTTACTTGGGAATAGGACCAAGATATATGCAATGGATCAAGAACTTGTATAATGGGCCATCTGTGATGGTTAGAATAAATGAAATAGAATGAAATGGATAGAGATGAGAAACTGTACACGACAGAGTTGCCCGTTCTCGCCCCTCCTATACATCCTATCAATGGAACCATTGTTGGCAACCCTAAGAAACAACAAGGGTATAGGAGGGGTGAGAGTGGGAGAAAAGATCCATAAGATAACGGCATACGCAGATGATGTGCTGATGTATCCGACAAGCCCAGAGGTGACTTTACCAAATATCTTGAAATATCTTGAAAGAGGTAACAAAATACGGGGAACTATCAAACTTTAAAATAAATCCCGTGTAAACAGAAATCTTAAATATAAACGTAGAGGAAGAGGAGGCACGCAAGTTTCAAAAAACATTGCCATTTACATGGGTAAAGGAAGAACTAAAATACCTAGGAATAAAAATAACCCCTACCGTAGAAAAATTATATGCGGCGAACTACATCCACTGATCAATTAAATCAAAACGGACTTGACAAAGATAGGCCATAGAACATTGACATGGATAGGCAGAATAAATTGGTATAAAATGGTAATTTTACCAAAAATAATATATATACTACAATCGATTTCCAATAGGGGTACCGCAGAGCTTCTTTCGGATCATAAAAAAAAATCTATGTCTGGCAGAATAAGAAGTCGAGAATAAAAAATGCACTAATCACAAGGACAAGGTTAAATGGAGGACTGGTAACACCTAACGTAAAGAGGTATTATAAAGCTATAATACTGACACGGTTGATAGAATGGACGACGGCGAACACTGAGAAAAAATGGGTTGAGATTGAAAGCACATTAAGTGATTGCACATTGCATAATAACATTTGGGTACCACAAAAATATAGGTCACTAGGATAAGACACACATGTTATAACCAAAAATGTGTTTAAAATGTGTTTAAAGTCTGGGATACAATAAATCGATAAGAGAATTGGGATCACAACTCCCCTTTAATGGTACTCTCAGGGACCAAATTTTTTAACACCTGGTAACTAAAACCTTGCAACTGAAGGATGTAGTGGTGAAGGGTAAAGTAAAAACAAGACACAAAATAGAAAATGACACTGGATGGAGAATAAATGACTGCAATTATTTGCAATTAGCACATTTTGTAAAATCACTCACACAGCCAATAAGAGGAGAAGGAGAAAAGAGGCCTTTGGAAAAGCTCTGCTATACCCAAAATTCAGTAAGGAAAGGAATATCTAAAATATATAAAATACTTACTGAAATAGAGGGCCAAGGAAGACTGGCATATATAGATCAGTGGGAAAAAGAACTGAACTCAAAAATAGATGATGAACAAGCGAATAAGGTCAGTATACGATGGTCCCTGGGATATAAATTCCATTGAGATGAACTATAAACTATTAGCCAGATGGTACTTGACGCCGGTAAGAATGAATCGATACCAACCAGAGAGCTCACCATTATGCTGGAGAAAATGTAATCAAAAGGCAATGGTGGAAGTGCCCGAAGATAGAAGAGTACTGGCGAGAGGTACTGCTTACTATAAATGAGTTAACAAAGGAAAGTATAGAATATAAAACACAGACATGCCTGTTTCAAGATTTCAAAGCTTCGAAGAAGGAGATTGGGAAAACAATTATACTGATAGTTCTTAGCGCGGCAAAAGGACTGATTCCAAAAACTGGCTGAACCCCAAAAAAACGGAGATGAGAGACTGGTTTGATAAAATCGAGTACCATAAAAAATAAAATGGAGAACTTGGAGAGAAATGATAAAGGAACAGTGGGGATTAATAACAAAAAATGGGAAAGTTGGGAAATATTTAAGTATACAGAAAACTATTGAATTATTAAAGAAAGTGGTCGAAGGAAGTAGAACGAAGGAGAGCACAAGGAACAGGGGTTGGGATGGGGAGGGTGGGGTAAGGGCAAATTGGGGAAATAGATAAACTAAAAGAGAAACACCATTTGTTTTATATGAAAAACTGAAAATACTCTAATTGAAATAAGAAAGATTAATAAAGTTATAAAGGAAGAGAACCCACAATGTTGTGAAAACGAGAAGAGACCAAAATTTGAACTGAGAAAGTTGAAATAAGTCTCTTGCAGCATTTCGCTGAAGTGGAAATAGAAATAAATAAATAAATAAATAAATAAAAAGGGATTGCATGATATGTCAACTAAGTGTGCTGGGCTAAATATAGTCATTGTCTAGAGCTGGGTATGCCAATTTTTTTTTTTTGCGGCATCTGTAGATAGCACTGTGCACTAACTGTTTACACCATTTTGCTATATTTATTTATTGGAAGGATTAGTACATAAGACTGCAATACCACAATGGGTTAATACTCCCTGTATTATTGCTGGTGCTTGGCAGGCTGCTTCAAGAGCCATGGCAGTATTGGATAACACTACAGGATATATTTGTGCCATTGGTATGCTGAGTGCTTGCAAAAGAGCTGGTTAGCAGTATAACCCCCTTAGAGAAGAGGGGAGAGTTGGCTTAAATAAATAATATTTTATTATATTCTGCTTCTGGGGTCTTTTTTTCTCAGAAGCCTGGACAACTTAGCCTGATATCTAGACTCCTTACCTGCCAGCTGTATTGACTGTATATCTATGTCTTTATAGCTATACGCATACACATCTTTATTTTACTTTCCCACGCAATTATACAGTGGTGTGAAAAAGTGTTTGCCCCCTTCCTCGTTTCCTGTTCCTTTGCATGTTTGTCACACTTAAGTGTTTCGGAACATCAAACCAATTTAAACAATAGTCAAGGACAACACAAGTAAACACAAAATGCAATTTGTAAATGAAGGTGTTTATTATTAAAGGTGAAAAAAAATCCAAACCATCATGGCCCTGTGTGAAAAAGTGATTGCCCCCCTTGTTAAAACATACTATAACTGTGGTTGTCCACACCTGAGTTCAATTTCTCTAGCCACACCCAGGCCTGATTATTGCCACACCTGTTCACAATCAAGGCATCACTTAAATAGGAGCTGCTTGACACAGTAAGGTCCACCAGAAGATCCTTAAAAGCTACACATCATGCCGAGACCCAAAGAAATTCAGGAACAATTGAGAAAGAAAGTAATTGAGATCTATCAGTCTGGAAAGGGTTATAAAGCCATTTCCAAAGCTTTGGGAATCCAGCGAACCACAGTGAGAGCCATTATCCACAAATGGCGAAGACATGGAACAGTGGTGAACCTTCCCAGGAGTGGCCGGCCGCCCAAAATTACCCCAAGAGCGCAGCGACGACTCATCCAAGAGGTCACAAAAGACCCCACAACAACGTCCAAGGAACTGCAGGCCTCACTTGCCTCAGTTAAGGTCAACGTTCATGCCTCCACCATCAGGAAAAGACTGGGCAAAAATGGCCTGCATGGCAGAGTTCCAAGGAGAAAACCACTGCTGAGCAAAAAGAACATCAAAGCTCGTCTCAATTTCTCCACAACACATCTTGATGATCCCCAAGACTTTTGGGACAACATTCTGTGGACCGATGAGACAAAAGTGGAACTCTTTGGAAGGTGTGTGTCCAAGTATATCTGGCGTAGAAGGAACACTGCATTTCATAAAAAGAACATTATACCAACAGTAAAATATGGTGGTGGTAGTGTGATGGTCTGGGGCTGTTTTGCTGCTTCAGGACCTGGAAGACTTGCCGTGATAAAAGGAACTATGAATTCTGCTGTCTACCAAGAGATCCTGAAGGAGAATGTCCGACCATCTGTTCGTGTACTCAAGCTGAAACGAACTTGGGTTCTGCAGCAGGACAATGATCCTAAACACACCAGCAAGTCCACCACCGAATGGCTGAAGAAAAACAAAATGAAGACTTTGGAGTGGCCTAGCCAAAGTCCTGACCTGAATCCTATTGAGATGTTGTGGTATGACCTTAAAAAGGCCGTTCATGCTCGAAAACCCTCTAATGTAACTGAATTAGGACAATTCTGCAAAGATGAGTGGGCCAAAATTCCTCCAGGACGCTGTAAAAGCCTCGTTGCACGTTATCGCAAACGCTTGGTTGCAGTCGTTGCTGCTAAGGGTGGCCCAACCAGTTATTAGGTTTAGGGGGCAATCACTTTTTCACACAGGGCCATGATGGTTTGGATTTTTTTTCACCTTTAATAATAAACACCTTCATTTACAAATTGCATTTTGTGTTTACTTGTGTTGTCCTTGACTATTGTTTAAATTGGTTTGATGTTCCGAAACACTTAAGTGTGACAAACATGCAAAGGAACAGGAAATGAGGAAGGGGGCAAACACTTTTTCACACCACTGTACACTATTGTTGGAGAGACAACCGGGTCGAGGTATCGCACGAGCAAAGGAGACACTCAATCTGCATAGCAAAGCTGCTATAACTAGGAAAAGGCAGCCAGAGGAGTATCTACCCCAGGAAGGGCTCCAAAATACCCGCTCCGCAAAAGAGAAAAATAACCAGATGGCATCTGCTGCTGCTACTAAATTGGAGAAATACGCTCACTTGGCATCAGGGTCGCCCAGCAAATCGAGTTCTCAACAACTGATTTCACAGCTTAAGGACCAGAAAAATCTTCCAGCAGACAGAAAGAGCCAAGGGGGTGTTTCCTCCATCCCACCTACTCCCTCTGCCATTAAAAGTGCAAGCACCAAGGGATCGGAGGGAGGTAAAACCGAGCCTGCTACCTTAAACACTGCTGCAAGTATGGCATTAACCCCTACATTAACATCAACCCTTATACCATCTTCTATACCAACTTCTACTCCAGCCCTTGCAGTGACGAAGGGGGACCCACACTAAGATAGATACTGAACGCAATCAATGAGTGTAAAGACTCAATCTCCAGTTTCAATAGTCAATTAAGTTTCATTAAAGAAGAATTACTATCAATGAGACAAGATTTATGTAAAATGGTACAAAGAACCTCCGAACTGGAAGAGCGTGTAAGCCTTATTGAGAACGAGTTGAGCCACAGTAAAGCGTGAAATTAAATTGCCTAAAGACACAATAAATATGCAAGTTATCAAACTGGACGAGATGGAAAACAAGAATCGTAGAAATAATATCAGAATAATAGGCCTCCCTGAGCGAAGCGAGGGTCCTAATCTAATACATTATTTTTTAGAGGAGTGGTTTAGGGAAATTTTTGGGGGTACTTTTTTTTAGCCCCTTATTTGCAATTGAAAGAGCGCATCAAACCCTATGAAGAATCCAACATACGAGGGATCATCCTAGGCCGATATTAATAAAAATCCTCAATTATAATGACAAACTGACTTTGCTGCAAAGGGCCAGGGACATTAGGTTCCAGGGTACTAGGGTCTCCCTCTACCCTGACTTTTCGCCTGATCTTCAGAAACGTAGAACTGAATTTACTCCAATTAAATGCAGTATGACTAACTATAAGATAGAATATGCCCTCTTGTGCCCGGCCCGTTTGAGGGTGTCTGCACTAGGCAGGACTTTTTTCTTTAACTCTCCAACTGATGCAGCCAATGGCTTGAAAAGAATAAAAAGAACCTATAAACTTATTGTATTGAGACACTCCCTGAGATAAATATGCGATCATTAATGTTTTGAAGGGGTTATGGATATGAAGGGTTGGGGGGCTGGTCGAGAGCAGCCAGCATTGCGGTTCTCGTGCCAGCTCTCCTCCCTCCCTTTTTCCCCTTTTTTTCTCCTTCTTTTTCCTAGGGGGTCTTAAATGATATAATTATATAAGCACGGGTGACAATATTATTAGTGGTAAGAGTAGAGGGGGCCCAATAGCACTAGGTGAGGCTATATGTATGTAGGTATGAGTGTAAGGGAGCAGTTAAGCTTCCTATTATTGTTCAAATTGGTATTATGTACACTAAGAAAGACATTTTCAAGTAAGAGGTGGGTGGGAGTGGGAAATGCCATGGGCGCACCCCTATGGGAAAGCCCTGATGGGCAGGAAGGGAGGGAGTGGGGAGGGTGGGATTTGGGTGGATCAGGGGATAAGGGTGGGAGGGTGGTTAAGGTTGAAGATAATGAACAGATATTAGAAATGTTTATGTCACCAAATAGTCACTTTATGAGATGTGAGATGAGAGGGAACTACACATACTGGGGTAATCACCAAAAACAAGCAGGGGGTATTGTCCATTAGTGCTTTGGGGGTTTTTTCTCCTTTTTTTTTTGGAAATTTTGTTTTATTTTTTACCGTCACTAGTTGGGTGCATTTTATATACTTTCTCTTTGTTTTTTTTTTCTTCTTTTTTGTCTGATTTAACTATATTGTATTTATGTAGGATCCGATGCAGGCTAAAAAGATTAATGTAACATCGTGGATTGTTCGAGGTTTGGGAGATCCGGCCAAGAGAGCCTTGGTGCTGTCTTCTTTGGAGCGTAAGGGGCCTGGAGTGTTATGTCTCCAGGAGACACATCTGACTACCGAGATGATACCACTGCCTCTTTGCCGGAAATTCCAAACCCAATTCCATTCTGTATACTCAGCATACTCAAGAGGGGTGAATGTTTTGATAGGTAGAGAAGTGGTGTTTTCTTGCTATAAGAGCCAAATAGATACTATGGGTTGCTATATTTTTCTATGCTGTTCAATAGAAAACAAACCATATGTGATAGCAAATATTTTATGTCCCACCCCCATTTAAATTTGAGATATTATATGAGTTAATAGCATTTACAATTGATAAAGTCAGAGTCCCAGTGATAGCGGTGGGGGACTACAATGAAGTTTTGGATAGGTCTCTTGATAGATTTCCACCAGTAAATCGGCCAGTCACTGGAGAAGAAGGTAGATTAGCTGGTTTCTTACAAGAAATGGGGCTGATCGATGCGTGGTGTACAAGACACCCGCTGAAAAGACAATACTCCTGTTTCTCAAGTTCTTTTCTTACCCTATCCAGACTTGATATGGCTCTAGTCAATAGCAATGTCCTCGCTGGGATAGATAATATAGAATACGCCCAAGGGGGGTATCCGACCACAGCCCTCTGATGCTGGTATTAAACATTGGGAAGAAGTCTCACTCTAGAGAGTGGAAAATTGATCCATCTTGGCTGGAGATAATTAATAACCCTGAGGAACTAACGAGTGCATTAAAAGAGTTCATAAATTTTAATACAGGCATGGCACCAGAGGGAGTGGTCAGGGATGCCCTAAAAGCCTACCTTAGGGGACTCCTTATTCAGCAAATCGCAAGAATCAAAAGGCAAGATGAGGGACAGGGGGGGGAAGCTAAAAAGGCAGCAGGGTTAGCTGAACAATAGTATATTAGTAATCCAACTTCAGCGACACAAGAGAAGTGGCTAGAAAACAGCAAGTTTATAAAATGATTATTAGGAGAAAGATGGAGGATAAGCAGATATTCCAGCAGCAACTGTATTTTGGAGAAGGTGAGAAAGTGGGCCGCATGCTGTCCCTACTGATCAGAGCGAATACGCCTCCTTCAACGGTTCTGGCGGTCAGGACCCTACAGGGGGAGATTTCCTCTCACCCTATGGACATAACGAAAGTATTTGGGCAATACTATAGTTCCCTATATAAGTCCAAGGAGGGGGTGGAGAAGAGAAAAACTATAGCAGCGCCTAGAGGCGATTCAGTTCGCATTGTGCGCTATACAAGTATTTCATTCATTCATTCATTCATTCATAGCTTTCCTTGACAATATAAAAACTTCAAACTTGCCAGCGAGCGATCAATTGATAATGGAGGCTCCAATTACCCTTGAGGAGTTGCATGTTGCTGGGATGCCAAACTCAAAGCCACCAGGCCCTGATGGGTTACCAATTGAAATATTTAAGAGGTATGGTGAGATCTTATTGCCTGAATTGCTAAAAACACTAAGTCAGGCATTGCCCATGAGGACTCTGCCTGTGTCGATGAGAGAGGCTACAATTGTCGTTATTCTGAAAGAGGGAAAAGATCCTATGGACCCCTCCTCGTACCGCCCGATATCGCTATTATGCACTGATGTAAAAATCTTGGCAAAAGTGTTAGTAGCCCATCTAAATAGATGTATCTATAAGCTTGTTCACCCCGACCAGTTGGGATTTATCCCAGAGAGAGCAACTAGTATCAATATACGAATAACTTACTTGAATATTCAAATCCCAGTGGACAACAGTGGCTCCAGGGCCATTTTGGCCTAATGTCAGGCTAAACTCTCCTAATTTTGTCCCAATATAAGCCTCAATCTAGAAGCATTATAGGCTAGTGATGTACCAAGTTAAAATTGTACCTTCATTCTAATGATCGGTGCTTCAGCTTCTTCCTGCACTTACAGATCGTACCTACGTCGCACGCGTGTTGCGTTTTATATATAGTGCGCATGCGTGAAACTCTGCCCACCCCTGACGTTCTTTCTAGTCTATTCCCTGCCCCTTCTCTTTCAGTGCAGTGGGGAGAGCACATGGCGGAGACACAGCAGGGGCATGATAATTCCACTAAGAAGGGGGACAAGGAAAGCTGGAGCCAGAAATGTCCGATCCCGGAGGATTTAAGGCCTCAAATATGTCTTTTGGAGAGATGTTGGAGATGGTGGACATATTGAAGAGGAACAACTATGATGGGAAGTATGGACCTTACCCAAACCCAAAAATCAGAAAGGCCAAGATCACGACTAAAGTTGTGAAGAGTCTTCAGAAGAATTTTGGGGTACGACGATCCATGGATCAACTGAGGAAACGCTGGTCAGACCTGAAACTGAGGGAGCACGATCAGTGCAGAAGGATCAAGTGAGTTCTTCAAAAAAAGTAAGTATTTTTCAAGTGTTCATATTATTATTATTGCTTTCATACTGCTCCATGTGCTTTGATTTAATGTTGTACAGTTTAAAATGGCCCCTTTCGTGTTCATGGGTTCAATCATTCGTAATAAACATTGTTCGTTTGCCCACTCCAAAGAGGATGTTTTGGCAAGTTGCACTTAACTACATTTGTTCAGGCCTATCTATTTCTAGTCAAAGGAAGTTTGTTGTCTAGAGGGCTTTGTAATAGAATGACATGCAAACTTGATTTGGTGTAAAGGAGAGGACACTCAGCAGCTGTTTACACATCTGGACTCAGGAGCACTAGTGTGGGACACCAGAACACCCTTTTTATTAGGGTGTCCCGCACACGTGGATACTATAGGGGTGTCTCCATCTGTCAAACTTTCATGAAACAGGTAAGTATTCCAGCTTTAGAAAGTGTCATAAATAATGTTTTCAGCTTTGAACTCTGCCAAAAAACACAATTGAACGAAACTTCCAAGCAATGTTTCATATTCCTATTTCTGTCTTTAAATATCTGTGTGCTAAGTATTCCTTTTTTACATTCTTATAGGGGAGAGAAGACTCGGGACGTCTGAGGACACCAGGGACCCCACACCTCCCAAAGAAGGGGAAATACCAACACCAGAAGCAGAGGAGGAGGGGGAAGGAAAGATTGTAGAAATTGGCACCACAACAGGTGAGTGTCTGAGACCACAGCTTCAGGTAATGTAATCAATGTATGCCTGCATATTATAATACACAGTGTTTTTTTTTTGGTTTGGTTTTTGGTTTATTTTTAGGTGATGTGGATGTTGTGGAAGAATCACATTTTACCAGTGAAAGTGCCCAGATCATCATCGGGGAGATAATGAGGTGCAATCGCGATTTAGATAATCTCAAGAAAAACATCAATGATGTTCAACAAAAAATTAAGAACATAATTGATGTTTTAGGGAGAATCTGAAACACCCAAAACTAGCTAGCATCCATTTTCATTTTTAAAAAACAGTTTTATATTTTTAGAAAAGCCATATTTGGAAGATGCACGCAGTGTGTCAACATGTGCTATCTCCCATCATGGGGGATCAATGTATGCGTTTTTTGGGTGCAACCCCTTCCTTACTACTAAAGTGGCTGAGATGAAGAGGTTGCACCCCCAAAACACGTACATTGATCCCCCAAGATGGGAGATAGCACATGTTGACATTAGGCATGGGATCAGGAGGAAAATGCCCAGTTTGATTCACAATTTGTGTGCATCTTCCAGATTTGGCTTTTACAGGGGTGACACCCCATGTGATGAAGGCAACATCAACACAGTTTGTACATACTCATGTCTGATATTGTCTTCACATTTCAAAGTTGAACTTTGTAAGTTCCTGTGTTCTGTATGTTATGCTTTGATACATGCCTGTTTACACAAAAACTGCAAGTTATATTAAAGCGGGGCTCCACTGCCCTAAAAGTTTTTTTTTTTTTTTTTTGGTACAATCACAAAGATTATGTCCTTAACACTTATAACTCACTTGTTGCATGTTTTCAGTCTTAAAGATGTCCATTTTCTATAGCAATATCAACTTTTAATAGTTGTTGTAGCCGGGTCTCATCTTGTGCCCACAGGCATCCTCTTCCGGGATACAGTGCCGCTGCTCGACCAGCATGCACTGCGCCTTGTATTCCCGATCTCGCGCATGCACAGTAACTGTAAAGAGGAGCGCCGTCAACACCTCAGGTTGCCATCGCAACGGGCAGCGTCGTCGGAAGTCCCGCCCCGTTGTGATGGCAACAGAGCTGTGCAAGTAAATCACGCGATAACTCACATCAGCAGGCCGCCACACTGACTCCTGGGAACTATGACACAAGTTCCCAGGAGACAGTGCGGACTGCGGATATTACTAACTATCTGCACTATCTGCGCCCATATCTGCATTATCCCTGCCCATATCCGCGATCACCATGGACAGGAAATAGACAACATGACAAGAAAAAAAAAGGTAATGCTGAAAAAAACAAAAAACTTTCAGTTTTTGAATGATGACATGTATTTAATAAGCTTGAGATATTATGTTAAAATCAGGTGGAGCTCCACTTTAATGTTATATACACCAAATATGTTGGTTTGTTGTAAAACCCTTTTATAAACGCACATGTGAATGTGCTTTGAGTAAAAAGTTTAATTATCAACAATGTACGGCTTCCTTTTTCAATGCGCAAAAGCAATATTTGTAGTAAAGTTGTTGTTTTCTGTAACAATGGGTGTTATTTACTAATAGGGATGAGCTTCAAGTTCGAGTCGAACTCATGTTCGACTCGAACATTGCCTGTTCGGCGAACAGTGAACAATTTGGGGTGTTCACGGCAAATTCAAAAAGCCAGGAACACCCTGTACAAGTCTATGGGAGAAATCTAAGGTGCTAATTGTTAAAGGCTAATATGCAAGTTATTGTCCTAAAAAGTGTTTGGGGACCTGGGTCCTGCCCCAGGGGACATGGATCAATGCAAATTTTTTTTTTTTAAACGCCGTTTTTTCGGGAGCAGTGATTATAATAATGGTTAAAGTGAAACATTAAAAGTGTAATATTCCTTTAAATTTCGTACCTGGGGTTGTCTATAGTAAGCCTGTGAAGGGGCGCATGTTTCCCGTGCTAAGAACTGTCCCTGCACAAAGTGTAATTTCTGCAGGAAAAAAAGTCTTTTAAAATCCCTCGCGGCTATGATGAATTCAACAAAATCAATTACCAGGCCCTTCAGGTCTGGTATGGATATTAAGGGGAACCCCGCGTCAAATTAAAAAAAAATTGACATGGGGCCCCTCTAAAAATCCATATCTGACCCTTTATCTGAGCACACAACCTGGCAGGCCGCAGGAAAAGAGGGGGGTGAGAGAGCGCCCCCCCTCCTGAACCGTACCAGGCCACATGCCCTCAATATTGGAAGGATGCTTTGGGGGTCTGTGACCCCCCCAAAGCACCATGTCCCCATGTTGATGGGGACAAGGGCCTCATCCCCACAACCCTGGCCGGTGGTTGTGGGGGTCTGCGGGCGGGGGGCTTATCAGAATCTGGAAACCCCCAGATCCGGCCCCCCCTGTTTGAAATGGTAAGGGGTACAAAAGTACCCCTACCACTTCACAAAGAAAGTGTAAAAAAAATTGTTAAATAAGACAAACACACTTTTGAAAAATTCCTTTATTAAAAAAAAAAAAAAAAAAAAAAAAAAGATTCCAGCGGTGGTAATCCCCTCTTGCTATCCAGCGATGGATGATTATCTCTCCAGCGATGGCTGATCTGATCTAGCGACGGGTGATCTCTCCCTCCAGTCCAGTCCAGCGCAGCGCAGTCCATCCATGCACCCTTTGTCTCCACTGTCAGAGACACTGCAGGATGCCGGCGCCTGTTTCTTATATTAGGAGGGCAGGGCCACCTGCAACCTGACCCCGCCCCCTCTGACGCTAGTGGGGGAAACTGGGCTTCCCCAATGACATATGGGTGACCCCGTCCCCCTCTGATATAACGCAGGTTTCCGTTACATCAGAGGGGGGCAGGGTCACCCATACGTCATTGGGGAAGCCTGGCTTCCCTCACTAGCGTCAGAGGGGGCGGGTCAGGGGGCGTGGTCAGGTGACAGGTGGCCCCGCTCTCCTCATATAAGAAATGTCAGACAGTGTCTCTGACAGTGGAGACAGAGGATGCAAGGATGGACTGCGCTGGACTGAGAAATCACCCATTGCTGGCTCAGATCAGCCATCGCTGGACCCTGGAGAGATGATCATCCATCGCTGGATAGCAAGAGTGGATTACCACAGCTGGAATTATTTTTATTTTTTTAATAAAGGAATTTTTCAAAAGTGTGTTTGTCTTATTTAACAATTTTTTACACATTCTTTGTGAAATGATAGGGGTACCCCTTACCATTTCAAACAGGGGGGGCTGGGATCTGGGGTCCCCTTGTTAAAGGGGGCTTCCAGATTCTGATAAGCCCCCCGCCCGCAGACCCCCACAACCACCGGCCAGGGTTGTGGCCCTTGTCCTCATCAACATGGGGACATGGTGCTTTGAGGGGTCACAGACCCCCAAAGCATCCTCCCAATGTTGAGGGCATGTGGCCTGGTATGGTTCAGGAGAGGGGCGCTCTCTCATCCCCCCCTCTTTTCCTGTGGCCTGCCAGGTTGCGTGCTCAGATAAAGGGTCTGGTATGGATTTTTAGGGGGACCCCACTTCAATTTTTTTATTTGATGCGGGGTTCCCCTTAATATCCATACCAGACCCGAAGGGCCTGGTATTTGAATTTGGGGGAACCCCACGCTTTTTTTTTTTTTTTTTTTATCAATGACTTTCAATGAGTGTTCTCTGTATTACGGGAGCTGACATTTATAGCCGCGAGTGATTTTAAAGGACTTTTTTTTCTGCAGAAATGACACTTTGTACAGGGACAGTTCTAAGCACAGATAACATGCGCCCATTCACAGGCATACTATAGACACCTCCCAAGTACGAAATTTAAAGGAATATTACACTTTTATTGTTTCACTTTAATCATTATTAAAATCACTGCCGTTTTTAAAACTTTTTTTGCATTGATCCATGTCCCCTGGGGCAGGACCCAGGTCCCCAAACACTTTTTAGGATAGTAACTTGCATATTAGCCTTTAAAATTAGCACTTTAGATTTTGAACGGTCAAGTCCCATAGACTTTAATAGGATTCTAAAGTTCACACAAAGTTTAGGTCTGTTCGCAGGTTCTGGTGCGAACCGAACAGGGGGGTGTTCGGCTCATCCTTATTTACTAAAGGCAAATCCACTTTGCACTTCAAGTGCAGTTTCAGGTGCACTTCTGCAGTGCACAGTGGATTTGCCTTTAGTAAATAGCACCCACAGTGCTTTTTAATTTTCCCCAATCACTCCATTTTCATGACTCCACACATTTTTGTCATGGTGCTAAAAATAAGGAATATTTTGTCAGTAATGCACTACATTAACAACTAAAACAAGGTGTGTGTGTAGCAGACCCACAACATAATAATATTATCTGAAGAAGAGACTGTCACCTCATTTCGCACAGAAATTGGGTTTTCACTGTTGAAGAAAAAGGCCAAAAAACAAATAAAAAAAGGCTAGGAGACACCTAAAACAAACCCAAGCAGTAAATAAAAACAAAGATTATTGTAGTTTGAATGAAAAATTTATTTAAAAAAATGCCTCTCAGACATTGTCTGGCATATCAATGGCCCCCCTACCCACAAAGTACTCCATATATCTGTTTCGGACCTTGCGGGAGCTTTGAGGGGGAGGCAAGCCAGGATGGCATGGGCCTCCGCAGATGGGGCAAGGGGGGGTCAACTGCCCCCCCCCCCCCCCCGGCAGTGTTCCCAACCATCCGTGTTTTTAGGGGCAGCCCCTAAAAACGGGGCTATTTTTCCATGCCTGTGAAAATCAGTGAATAAAAAAATCTGACGGTCCCGGCTCGGAACTGCGCCTGTGGAGTTCCGAAGCATGCCGAGAGTCTCCGATGCATCCCGATGATCTTTCTGACACTGCTGCGCCTGCTACTAGTCTTGTTCCCTCCCCCCTTCCTTCCACAGCGTGCCTTATTTGATTTCTGCACAGGAGATGCTGGAAGGAGGAGGGGAGGAGTCAGCCTGCAGTGGAGTCGGACGGACTGTCTTCAGCCTAGCAGAGGAGGGTAAGCTAGTGATTAGTTAAAAGTCTCTCATTGCCTTGTCTTAGTGGGCAAGAGGAGGGGGGGCAGAGAATGGGTTGTGAAGCATGCTTGTTGTGTACAGTCAGTACATTGTTTTTTTTGTGTCAGATCTGCATTGCTATTTGCTTCTAAACTGACTAGGAAGGACGTTTTCTGAGATCTCCCCGAATCTCTAACCATTGCCTGCAGTGCTCACCAGTCCAGGCACAGCCTCCTGAGTCCTCTCCAGAGTTACCACCTCACATGTCTGGGGCACTACAAATCCCAGCATGTCATGAGAGGGGAGGCAGCAGCAATATGATTTGGCTGATTTTCTGATGAAAAGTGCTGCTGTATATTGTGTCTGTATAGTTTGTGTGTACTGTTTGCTCATAATATAATTGATTATTTATTGTGCTTGATGGTCTTGAGGTGTTTATTCATATTTTTTTATCTGAATAAGTAGTAGTGAGCACATTTTGGTCTCCTGTATCATGTCCGCACTCTCCTACCGTCTCCTGTAGCATATCCGCAGCCCCTGACCGTCTCCTGTAGCATATCCGCAGCCCCTGACCGTCTCCTGTAGCATATCCGCAGCCCCTGACCGTCTCCTGTAGCATATCCGCAGCCCCTGACCGTCTCCTGTAGCATATCCACAGCTTCTGGCTGTCTCCTGTAGCATATCCGCAGCTTCTGACCGTCTCCTGTAGCATATCCACAGCCTCTGACCATCTCCTGTAGCATATCAGCAGCCTCTGACCGTCTCCTGTAGGATAAAACCCAGAGCCACCAAGCCGGAGCCATTTGACTGAGCCTTGCACGGTGCACCTGAGAGGAGGTCAGTGACAGAGCCTCCAGGCCAAACTGAGGGGGAGCCACTGATGTAAGGGGGCACTGATATAAAGGTTTCCCCCCTATATTAGTAACCCCCCTTACTTTAGTGTATTCACTGTACAGAAGGTGGTCTCTAGTCACCAGAGTCCCCCCCCCCCCCCCCCACATCATAGTTCCTGGCATTCCCCTTTACATCAGAGTTTGCAGGAACTCAATCTGTGGACTCTGATGCAATTGGGATCTCTGATGTAAAGGGAACACAGTGGACTCTGATATAAGGTGGTCTCTGGTCACCAGAGCCCCCCTCTACATCAGAGTTCCCCCTTAGATCATGATTTGCAGCGTTCCCCTTTACATAAGTTTCGTGCAGACTCTGATATATGGGGGAACTCTGTGCTAGCTGGGTTATAGTAACCTGACCTTCATGTCAATGCAGAAATATACGTTGTTTTACTTTTGTTAAACTTAAACATATTGCTAATAGAACTAGATATATGTTTATTGTTTAAATATTAATATTTGCACTATTTGGCACTGAAAACTGTAATTTTAGGTACTTTTTTCCAGTGCCAGTAAAAAATTGGTGCCGTTTGTAAATTGTTGGCATCCTGCCAGTAAATTTTGCCTCGGAGGGTTGGCAACTCTGCCCCCTGGAATCAGGGATCGGATCAGCACTGTTAAATTCAGCACAGTGGCGTCGCTATATGGGTATGGGCAGCCCACACCCGGGTCCCACCTGCCAGTCAGGTGACACCATCAAGGTGCTGTCAAGCCCCCGATCAGTGTAGTGTGACTGCAGGCTCTTTTCCCTGCTCAGTCCAGCAGAGAACTCAGCGGTGCTGTGACAGGAGAAAGGCGAGCTGCGGGCTGTCAGGTTTCCCCCGCTCACCCCCTTTCTCCAGTTAAGGAGAAGAGACAGTGGCTCTCACTAGGTTCCCCACCCAGCTTCCTGCCCCCTCCGTTCCTTCCCCACTGGCCATAACTGAGGGCCAATCAAAGGAGACGAGGAGAGGACAGCATCATGGGACATGTAATCCCAAAGATTTGTTGCCCCATTTTCCACAGGGAGGAGGCTACCACTTGATCAAGAGAGAGATTGTCTGGAAAAAAGCTGAGGGAGAGAGTGCTACAGGACAAAGAATGAGGAGTGTGCTTGGCAGAAGCCAGAAAGAGAGAGTCACCCTGCCCACGCCACCAGAGAAACACACTGTTCAGTGCCACCAGAGAGTGAGCCACGCTGCCCAGCTCCACCAGTGAGTGAGCCACGCTGCCCAGCTCCACCAGTGAGTGAGCCACGCTGCCCAGCTCCACCAGAGAGTGAGCCACGCTGCCCAGCTCCACCAGAGAGTGAGCCACGCTGCCCAGCTCCACCAGAGAGAGTGCCACACTACCAAGTGGCACCAGAGAGGGAGACACGCTGCCTAGCGCCACCAGAGAGAGAGAAAGGCAAAGACACTGGCAGGGTACAGACATGCTACACTACTGACCAGAGTCGCCCCAGGGAAACCCAGAGTGAGTGATCATCCAGCCAGAGGGATCACTGCTCTAGTCTCACTGGGTCTGGTAAGAGGGCCTGTCAGCCATTATCCATTATTTATCCTAGGGACTGGACTACACCTGTAGTCTCTGACCATGATAATGTGATAATGACACTGTCAAAAAGGGGCGGCTCATGGGTAGCCCTAAGATGATACCCCCCCTGAAAAAAGTTCTGCGGACGCCCATGCAGGATGGCCATCTTCAAGGGCCGTCAGGTTGGCATGTTCAGGTAAGTCTGCGTCAGGACCAACTGAGGCCACATAGTTCGGTGAGAGTTTCTTCAGCAACTAGCCTCTGCTTCGGAGTGATGGCTTGCCGCATGCAGGTATCCTGCCTGCTGATATAAGGGGACAGCAAAGCCAGCAGACGGTGAAAAAATGGTGTCCGTCATCCGGAGATAATTCCTGAAATCAACAGGATTATTCTCCAGGATCTCACGAAGTAAAGGCATGTGCGAGAATTGGTCATGCTGGAGCAACCAATTCTTGCTCCATGAACAACTCCTCGCCCTGTTAATTGACTGGGCTTGTGTCAAAGCTAAAAGGCCAACACCAAGCCCCTGCACAGCACGAACTCTACGACAAATACGTACACGAAACATGGCTTCAAAACGGTCAGCTGGTCAGAACGGACTAACAGAAAGCACCGATAAACAGCAAGGCCTGAAAGAACGAACTGAAAACCATAAATGAGCGTACAATAAGCACTGAAAATCAAAGCATACTATTTCAAGATATAGGCTGCAATGACAAACAAATGCAAACTGACTACACGCATTGATAAGCAGATACGCACCCACAAGCACAAACTGTAGAGCAGTAATGATCTGAGGCACAAGTCTTAAAAGTGCTAACCAAACTTCTACTAACACGCGATAAACACGAGATCAGCAGAAGGAGCCCAAAGTGTGCCGCACGTGGTGCTTAACTCCCCTTTTACAGTCCCATCGTATGCGGTTTACGTCACCGCCTTCTTCACGACCGTAAATTCCGACAACTTTGTCCGACCGTGTGTAGGCAACACCAGTTTCAGATAAAATCAGTTGGAAATTATCTGCCGGACTTTCCATATGAACAGACTTGCCCACACACAGAGTAAAGTCCATTCACAGGACTAGAGTCGGCGAGATTGACACATTGCGAGCCCAGTCGCCTAGTATGGGTTTTAAGGGTAACCCCTATGCCGAAAAACGGCGTGGGGGTCTCCCTGAGGTCCATACCAGACCCTTATCTGAGCATGCAGCCCAGCCGGTCAGGAAAGGGGGTGGGGATGAGCGAGCCCCCCCCCCCGAAACCGTACCAGGCCTCTTACCCTCAAAATGGAGGGGTGGGTGCTTTAGGCACCTTGTCCCCATGTTGATGAGGACAAGGGCCTCTTCTTGACCACCCTGGCCATTGGTTGTTGGGGTTTGCGGGAGGGGGGCTTATCGGAAACTGGGGGCCCCCAAATCCCAGCCCCCCACCCTTTGTGAATGAGTATGGGGTACATCATACCCCTACCCATTCACCTGGGGGGAAAAGTGTCAATAAAAAAAACACAACACAGGTTTTTAAACTAGTTTATTAGGCAGCTCCAGGGGTCTTCTTCCGACTTCAGGGGTCTTCTTGCCGGGCTCCTCCGTTATCTTCTGCTCTTTTGCTAGCGGAGGAGTGCGGCTTTCTCCTTCGTCGTTGTCCCCGTCCGGGGGTCTTCTTCCATATTCGGGGGTCTTCATTCAACTTCTCTGCACTTTGAAGCCTCTTCTCCTACTCTCCGGTTCTTCGGTTCTTCTGCTGGGCTCCTCCGCTATCTTCTTCCAGCTATTTTACTAGCATTGGCCCGGTCTTCTTGTTTGTCGTCGTTGCCGCCGTCTTCATCTTCCTCTTCCTTATTCTCTTCTTCTCTTCTTCCGATGTTGATATGACGCTCTCTCCTGCTGTAATGCCAGGGACGTGTTGTGCGGCAACTTATATAGGCATAAGGGGCGGAGTCACAGAGTGATGTCACATGGTGACTAGGGATGGCCTTGCGGTTCGCCCGGCGGTCGGTTTGCAGCGAATTTTGAGTGTTCGCGATTCGCCAAACCGGCGGACTTCTGGCGCTGTTCGCACGGCGGACATATGCGTTTACATTGTGAAAGAACTTTGATCCATGATGCCACATCCATCATGGGGTACAGGACAGCCAATTGAGACATTTCAGCACATGGACAATTGGAGTTTCCCCTTACCTTATAAATAGACCTGATCTGGCGGCCATTTTTCATTCTGTCTTTTGTCAGTGTAGGAGAGGTTGCACGCAGGGACAGACTGTAGTGACACAAATCGCTAGCTATTAGGTCCACAAAAGTCCTTTTAAGGACTTGTATGGGTGTACAGTATATAGGGTTCTGGTGCACTGCTGCTGACTGCTGTGCTGCTGAATGCTGAGTGCACTGCTGACTGATTCTGCAGCTGTCTTTTGTCAGTGTAGGGACAGGACGCTGTGTGGAGCAGGGATAGTCAGTTTAATCACTAGCTATTACTAGTAGGTCCACAAAAGTCCTTTTAAGAACTGGTATAGGTGTACAGTATATAGGGCTCTGGTGCACTGCTGATTGCTGAGTGCACTGCTGACCGATTCTGCAGCTGTCTTTTGTCAGTGTAGGGACGGGACGCTGTGTGGAGCAGGGACAGTCAGTTTAATCACTAGCTATTACTATTAGGTCCACAAAAGTCCTTTTAAGGACTGGTATAGGTGTACAGTATATAGGGTTGTACACGTATAATATACTTTCTTTCAAATATAGAAAGCCTATTATATTTGACTGCTGACCGATTCTGCAGCTGTCTTTTATCAGTGTAGGGACTGAGGGACAGTCTGCAAATTACTAGCTACTAGGTCCACAAAGGTCCTTTTATAGGTGTACAGTATATAGGGTTGTACACATATAATATACTTTCTTTCAAATATGGAAAGCATATATAGTGTACTGCACTGCTGTGCTGCTGACCGATTCTGCAGCTGTCGTTTCTCACTGTAGGGAGGGACAATTTGGTTTTTGGAGCAGGGACAGTCTGCAATTCATTAGCTACTAGCTATCTACTATTAGGTCCACAAAGGTCCTTTTAAGGACTGGTATAGGTGTACTATTTGGTGTGCAGTATATAGGGGTGTAATACACATATAAAAAGCATAGTATAGTGCATTTCTACTGTGCAGCATTGTGACTGCTGAGCGGTTCTGCAGCGATACTACAAAGAGTGACAAATGCAATTCTAAAAAAAGTATTATAACTGGTGTGATAGACCAGTGGCCCTCAAAAAAGACAGATTGAAGTGGGGTGTTATATACCTTCTTCCACATACATACTGCACTTCTCTAGAGACTTTTGTCACAGGGTCATTTAAAAAATGACAGGCAGAGGAAGAGGCAGGCCCTTCCGTAGGGGTGGTAGGGGTAGGGCAGGAGCAAAAGGCTTGAGCCAAATTGGCAAATTGCAGAAGGTGCGTGCAATTACGTCAAAGGACGCACCAGACTTGGTTGAGTGGCTCACTCAGCCTTACTCTTCTGCACCCTCCTCATCCTCTCGATCTGCACCCTCTTCACTCTCTGCTGTGTGCACCCCCAAAGACACTACCACCAACACCCCCACCACCATATACCTTCCGCTTGAGTCACAGGAATTATTTTCCAATCCATGACAAGACATTTCCGATGCACAGCCATTCTTGGCATTGGATCAGGAAGAGGAGGTAGCAACAGCCGCCACTCAGCAGTCTGACGACAGTACCCAGATCAGCCCAAGGAGGAGGTTGGTCCCCGCTGTTGCTGCCTACTCCGAGATCTCTAATTATAACGGTGGGAAAGGTTAGGTTGATGATGACATGTCTAGTGATGTCACGTGGGTGCCCACAAGAGAGGAAGAGGAGGGGAGTTCAGAGGGAGATATGGACCAGCAGATAGGGAGGAGAAGCAGGCGGAACTTAGATTGCACAGGAGGGACAAAGCAGACTGCTAATGTATAAGGAGTGAGGCATCAACCATGTACGGTCACATCTGGCGCTCCGAGGATTCCGGCACATGGCTCCACAGTGTGGGCTTTTTTTAACGTGTCTGCTGCTGATCTGCCATCTGCAATCTTTGCAGTCAATGCATAAGTAGCAATAAGCCCAACACTCACCTAGGGACGACCGCCTTAAGAAGGCACATGAGCTGCCATCACCAAGCCCAGTGGGAGCAACTGAACCCACAAAGCCACACTCCAGGCTCCCACTGTCCAGCCTCGTCTTCTACTTCTCCTTCTCCTCTCTCCTCACAATTGTCCTCCACTCCACCTTCCATCATGCTGTCCTTACGTTTTTCTGCAAAAAGGCAGGCTTCAGTGGACCAAATATTTGAGCGTAAAAAAATGATGAAGCCGGATAACCCTCTTGCCCAACGGTTGATGGCTGGCTTGTCAGAACGGATAGCCCGCCAACTACTGCCATATAAACTGGTGGACTCGGAGGCCTTTCGAAAATTTGTGGCCATTGGAACACCACAATGGAAGGTCCCAGGAAGGAAGTATTTCTCATAGAAGGGCATCCCAGAGCTATATGGCTATGTTCGGCGGCAAGTGAATGTATCTCTGGCACACAGTGTCGGTGCCAAGATACATCTGACCACAGACACGTGGTCTAGCAAACACGGGCAGGGAAGGTATATAACTTTTACTTCCCACTGGGTGAACCTTCTGATGGCCGTCAAGCATGTAACCCGTGGCACCCATGTAGATTTGGTTTTACCGCCACAGATTGCATGCAGGCCTGCCTCTTCTTCTCCTCCTCCTACTTCATCCTCCTCCCTCTCCTCCTCAGCTGTCTCCTCCTTTTCCGCTGCTAGCGTCTCTTCCGCTGCACCGCCCAAGATCCCCAGAACCTATTCTACATGCCAGGTGAGACATTGCCATACTGTGCTGCATCTGTTGTGCCTGGAAGCCAAGAGCCAAACTGGGCCTGCACTCCTTTCAGCTTTGCATTCACAGGCAGATCAGTGGCTAACACCGCATAAATTTGACAGTTGGTAAAGTGGTGTGTGACAACGGTGCCAATCTGCTTAGCGCATTGAAACAGGGGAAAATTATACACGTGCCATGCATGGCACACGTCCTAAACTTGGTCCTGCAGCGATTCGTTGTCAAATACCCTGGGGTCCAGGACATCTTGAGGCAGGCAAGGAAAATCTCAGCCCATTTCAGAAGATCTTACACGGCCATGGCTCGCCTTGCTGACATTCAGTGGCGACACAATCTGTCGGTCAGACGTCTTATTTGCGATTGCCCGACTCGATGGAACTCAACCTTCTATATGCTTGATAGGCTACTCCAGCAGAAACGTGCAGTTAACGTCTACCTGTACGAACGCTGCGGCAGAACAGGTTCTGGGGAGCTTGGTTTTTTTTCACCATGCCAGTGGCTGCTCATGCGCGATGCATGCAGACTTCTGCGGCTATTTGATGAGATCACCAAACTGGTCAGTCGCAGCCATGGTGCCATCAGTGACATGGTACCTTATGCCTTCTTTATGGAGCGTGCATTGCATCGTGTCATTGATCAAGCTGTGGAGGAGCAGGAGCAGGAAGATGAGGAAGTCGCAAGGCTGGATGAATTCCCAGGGGGGGCTACTCTATCTGAGACAAGTCAACAACAGGAGTCTGAAGAGGAGTCAGAGGAGGATGGTGCCGGGGCGCATGAGGAGGAGCAAGAAGAGCATGCTTTAAACTTTTCTGGGATCCCTGTTGTTGTGCGTGGATAGGGAGAGGAGAATGAGGAGGACGACATTATCCTGGATGATGAGCAGGAGCCAGGCCACCACACCGCTTCCAGTTTAGTGCAAATGGGGGCCTTCATGCTCCAGTGTTTTAACAGGGTCCCCCTATAAAAAGCATAAAGGTCAAGGACCAGTATTGTGTGGCAACGTACTTAGTCCCCCGGTACAAACAGGGGCGGAAATGTTACCACCATCACAGAGGGCTGTCAGAATGGAGCACTTCCAGGCCTTGCTTCGATACATGCTGCATTCCGCTTTTGCGTGCACTGGCAGAGGAGGAATTCCCACTCCCAGAGAGAGTTGCGGGTACCAATCCAACAGCGCCTGCAAGAAGAGGGCGGTTTGAAGATGTGTTGGTGACTTCTGATATGAGGTCATTCTTTCAGCCAACCCATCGACAGGTCTCATCCAGATCCAGCATCAGGGGACGCCTAGACCGACAGGTGTCCGACTACATCAGGTTAATGACCGATGTGGATGCTCTGAGGAGTGATGAACTCCTGGACTACTGGGTGGGCAGGCTTGACCTCTGGCCAGAGCTTGCCCAATTTGCAATGGAACTGTTGGCTTGCCCCTCGTCCAGTGTCCTGTCCGAAAGGACGTTCAACACAGCAGGGGGGATCGTGACCAATAGGCGTACTCGCCTAGCTCACGACAGTGTTGGCTACCTCATATTTATAAAAATGAATGAGGCATGGTCTCGGAGGAATTCAACACATGTAACCAGTAGATCATGTATATGCATAACTCTATAAACAATTTATTTAATCAAGCACATGGACCTTTTTTCTACCTTTAGCTCACTTCCTTGTCTGAAAAAAGCACCCTGTACTATATGCCCGTACCCTCCTGTTTGAAGAGGTTGAGCGGTGTCATATTTTTGGGTCCCGCAGCGAGTTGCTGGTATCAGTGCTGCTGTCAGTGCTCTCTATCTCAGTGCTGGTGTCAGTGCTCTCTATCACGGTGCTAGTGTGGTGTCAGTGCTCTCTATCTCGGGTGCTGGTGTGGTCTCAGTGCTCTCTATCACGGTGCTGGTGTCAGTGCTCTCTATCATGGTGCTGGTGTGGTGTCAGTGCTCTCTATCTCGCTGCTGGTGTCAGTGCTTTCTCTCTCGGTGCTGGTGTCAGAGCACTGACACTGGGCACTCAGAGAGCACTGACACCAGCACCGAGAGAGAGAGAGAGCACTGACACCGGGCACCGAGATAGAGCACTGACACTGGGCACTCAGAGAGCACTATCTCGGTGCCCGGTGTCAGTGCTCTCTATCACGGTGCTGGTGTCAGTTCTCTCTATCACGGTGCTGGTGTCAGTGCTCAGTCTCTATCGCGGTGCTGGTTTCAGACAGTGAGGGAGATATCAGCGGAGAAGCCAATCAGCAGGCAGTGCCAGCACCATGGCTGATGATCAGCACTGGACTGGCACCTCCGGACCACCGCAGTGGAGCCCTGCAGAGGTGTGGGTAAGGGCCAGACAGAGGGAGGGGTGCAAGCTCAGGTTGGCACACTGGGACACTGGCACAGGACTGCGCTGCCCTGACTGTGGCACTAATCATCTCCTGCACCCCCTTCATAGCCTGCCCTGACCTTGCTTCTCCTCCATGGCCTTCATGCGCTCCTGAATTGTCAAAATTTCACAGATAAAAAAAGAATGCTTGTCGTTGTCGATCCCAGATTCACTTAATACTTTTGTTATGTCAGTGTCCATGTTGTGGGACTATGTGTGCATAGCTAGTAAGTATTTTGTGGCTGAAAATATAACCTGGAGGTTTTTAAGGTTAGCCTGCCATTAAAGTCAATGGGATCCGCCGCAAACTTTGCGGTTCACAAACTTTTGGCCACGTTCGCAAAACGTCCCGCCGGAAGTTAGTCCATCACTAATGGTGATCCTGCCCCTTATGATGTCACAGTCCCGGGGGATGCTAGGACTGTGACTTCATAAGGGCGGGGGTCACCATGTCACATCACCTGGTGACCCCGCCTCTTATTCATATGTAAGTCACCGCGCAACGTGTCCACAGCATTACAGCGGGAGAGAGCATCATGTCAACATTGGAAGAAGGAAGAAGACGGCAACGACGACGAATGAGAAGACCGGGCCAACGCTAGTAAAAGAGCTGGAGGAAGATTTCGGAGGAGCCCGGCAAAAGAGGCCGGAAAGCACAGAGAAGTTGGAAGAAGACCCCGGAAGAGGAAAGAAGACACCCCGGACGGCGATGGCGACAAAGGAGAAAGCCGGGCTCCTCCGATAGCAAAAGAGTGGCAAAAGAGCAGAAGATAGCGGAGGAGCCCAGCGAGAAGACCCCCAAAGTCGCAAGAAGACCCCCAGAGCTGCCTAATAAACTACTTTAAAAACCTGTGTTGTGTGTTTTTTTACTGACACTTTTTCCCCCCAGGTAAATGGGTAGGGGTACAATGTACCCCATACTCACTCACATAGGGTGGGGGGCCAGGATCTGGGGGCCTCCTTATTAAAGGGAGCGCCCGGATTCCGATAAGCCCCCCGCCCGCAGACCCCAACAACCAATGGCCAGGGTTGTCAGGAATAGGCCCTTGTCCTCATCAACATGGGGACAAGGTGCTTTGGGCACACGGCCTGGTACGGTTTGGGGGGGGCTCTCGCTTGTCCCAACCCCCCTTCCTGACCGGCCGGGTAGCGTGTTTGATGAATGAGAAGACCGGGCCAACGCTAGTAAAAGAGCTGGAGGAAGATTTCGGAGGAGCCCGGCAAAAGAGGCCAGAAAGCGCAGAGAAGTTGGAAGAAGACCCCGGAAGAGGAAAGAAGACCCCCCGGATGGCGATGACGACAAAGGAGAAAGCTGGGCTCCTCCGATAGCAAAAGAGTGGCAAAAGAGCAGAAGATAGCGGAGGAGCCCAGCGAGAAGACCCCCAAAGTCGCAAGAAGACCCCCAGAGCTGCCTAATAAACTACTTTAAAAACCTGTGTTGTGTGTTTTTTTACTGACACTTTTCCCCCCCAGGTAAATGGGTAGGGGTACCCCATACTCATTCACATAGGGTGGGGGGCCAGGATCTGGGGGCCTACTTATTAAAGGGAGCTCCCGGATTCCGATAAGCCCCCCGCCCGCAGACCCCAACAACCAATGGCCAGGGTTGTCAGGAATAGGCCCTTGTCCTCATCAACATGGGGACAAGGTGCTTTGGGCACGCGGCCTAGTACGGTTTGGGGGGGGGGGGCTCTCGCTTGTCCCAACCCCCCTTCCTGACCGGCCGGGCAGCGTGTTTGGATAAGGGTCTGGTATGGACTTTAGGGGGACCCCCATGCTGTTTCTCGGCATAGGGGTTACCCTTAAAACCCATACCAGGCAACAGGGCTTGCAAGGTGTCAATCTCGCTGATGGAGGCAGCGACATTGACTTCCTTCTCTAGTCCCGTCGTACCTGAAGTCACATTCAAAATGAACGTACTATAGTCCATGTATGGGCAAGTCTGTTCATTTGGAAAGTCCACGGAAAATTTTGAGTCTAGTCTTCTTTCAAAGTCCGCCAGACTTTTGAGAAGAAAAAGTCCGCTGGAGCCCACACACGGTTGAATTGTCCGGTGGTTGGTTCGATCTTGTGTACACAGCATCACTGTTACTCTGACCCATAAGCCATTTCCACCCTATTGCTGCAGTCAAAGGTGGTTTTTGTAGAAGCTGAAGACACTGATTCATTGCATTTGTCTGGGCAGCCAATTAGTATTTCTGTCATAACCTGATCCTTACCCTCAACCTAGAAGAAGAAATGACTGATGCCGCGTACACACGAACGGACTGTATGTACTTAGTCCGTCGAAACACTATTCAGCGGACAATCCGCTGGTGTGTGGGCTTCAGCGGACTTTTTCAGCGTGCAGTCCAGCGTACTAAGTATTTCGTTTTTTTCGAAATTCTGTCCGTCGTACTTTGGTTTCAGCGGATAGTACGGTCGTCAGTATGCTAGTTCGACGGACTAAGAATGGCGCATGCCCAGAAAGGATTTACACGGCGGAAGGGTGCTTTGCTGTGTCTTGGACTTCCTATTTCTAGTCCCGTCGTACGTGCTGTACACGTCATCGCGCAAGCTTTCGACGGACTGTTTGTGCATCCGTGTGTGGTCAAGTCCGTTCAGTGGAAAGTACGACGGATTGTATGACGAACTAAGTATGCCATCCAGTCCGCTCGTGTGTACGCGGCATAAGGCAGTGACTGGAGTAAGATCCTCAAAGTTTAGGTAAAAACACTTTTTCAAATAACTAAATTATGGCTTTTGGCAGATTTGGCCATCCAAAATCTAGCCATCCTGATTGCCAGCCTATTGTGACACAAAGTCAGCAGGGATATATCATGAGTAAGGCCGCGTACACACGGGCGGATTGTCTGGCCAACTAAGTTCGTTAGACAATCCGACAGACAGTCCGTCCAAACTTTTGAATGAACAGACTTGCCCCACACACGGCACTTTTTGAGCGGACTAATACGGCGGACTAAGTCCGCCATACAATCCGCTCTACTTTTGAAATGAACGGACTCGCCCACACACGCGGAGAAAAGTCCGCTCATTTCGAGCGCGTCTCCAGGTAGGCGGGGCCCGCGAAGGAGACGTCGCTGGCCCCGCCGCCTGGAAAGGACTTAAAGGGGAACCCCAACGCCGAAAAAAAATCGGCGTGGGGGTGCCCCCCAAGTCCACAACAGACCCTTGTCCGAGCACGCTACCCGGCCGGCCAGGAAAGGGGGGCGAGCGAGCGCCCCCCCCCTCCTGAGCCGTAAAAGGCCGCGTGCCCTCAACATGGGGGGTGCCTTGGGGAAGGGGGGGGCCGCGCGGCCCCCCACCCAAAGCACCTTGTCCCCATGTTGATGAGGACAAGGGCCTCTTCCCGACAACCCTGGCCGTTGGTTGTCGGGGTCTGCGGGCGGGGGCTTATCGGAATCCGGGAGCCCCCTTTTAATAAGGGGGCCCCCGGATACCGGCCTCCCACCCTATGTGAATGAGTATGGGGTACAATGTACCCCTACCCATTCACCTGTAAAATAGAAGTACCAAAAAAAAAACACAACACACGAGATAAATATTTTATTGCACAGCTCCGGGGGTCTTCCGTCCTTCGGGGGTCTTCTCGCCGGACTCCTCTGCTATCTTCTTGTAGCTCTTTTGCTAGCAGAGGAGTCCGGCTTTCTTCCTCCCCGCCGCCGGCCTCGTTCTCCCGACTTCGGGGGTCTTGTCCCCCTCTTCGGTTCTTCTGCCGGGCCACCAG